>NC_143021.1:7100000-7267500 GCF_055824585.1 Amblyomma mixtum | reverse complement strand
CTTTATCTGGCGTGCGTGACAGCCGCGTTTTTCGTGCTCCTGTAGCTTATGACGAAGCAAACTTGCGAAAATATCAAATTTAAGCTCAGGCTCACAAAGCCCATGCTTAATATTCAGCTTTCCGCAAGTTTGCTTCCTCCCAAAGCGCAGGAACACAGAAAAAGCGGCCGTCGCGCACGCCAGCTAAAGATTTGGCCGGCTGTACATACCATTCTACCTAGCAAATATTCATAAATGAGGGTGCGAAAGAATTCCAGAAAAAAGACCCGTTTATTGCTTTGAGTTACAAGAATCACGCTTCTAGCGCGCACAGGATGGTTTGCGCTACCACCAGCCACCCTGGGGAGTAAAGAAAGGGGGCCCAAGACCATGGTAGCAGAGGCTGTGGGAAAACAATTTATTTTCAAGTTTGGTGCGTGCCGATCAGGTTGGACAAAGCATCTCGGCAAGCTGCTGCGGCACGGCTAAGGCGTCCATAAAGTGCTCAACGGAGCTGTCCTCCAGTGAACTGATCAGTCATATCCGAAGCAATCGTTGCACTCCACTTGCAAGAGGGCTGCTGGACTGCATTCAAACAAATTCCTCGTCCAGCTCTTGCACGATGGCCTCACGAAGCGCCAAGCCTGCAATGAGATGCATGATGTCATGGTAAGTTGAATTATGGCTATCACAGAACAAAAACAAAAATGATTAAATAACACCGAATTTTGTGAAACACAGTCATCGTGAAGACACTAGCAACATATTTTACAGGATAATTTTTAATTTATTCTTAAGAACCAGCACCACATTAGTTGCACAAAGTGGAATTTAATTTACTAAACTTCCCTTATACCAAATGATTTAATTTAGTTTAATGCGTCGTGTCGCACTCCCAGTAAATATATTCAATGCGAGATAAGCAAATTAATGTGATATTGAAAACAGATTAATGTATTATTTTGTTTTAATATCACAACTCGTATCTCTAAATAGCGAGCTAATTTTTTATTCAAGTAAATATGCACAGGTTGTAGCGTCTCTTCCACATGGACGTCAAAACAACATTTTTGGTTTGGTTTGGTTTATGGGGTTTAACGTCCCAAAGCAACTATGAGAGACGCCGTAGTGGAGGGCTCCGGAAATTTCGACCACCTGGGGTTCTTTAACGTGCACTGACATCGCACAGTACACGGGTCTCTAGAATTTCTCCTCCAAAGAAATTCCAGCCGCCGCGGCCGGGATCGAACCCGCGTCTTTCGGGTCAGCAGCCGAGCACCATAACCGCTGGATTGGCGTTTTTTAATGGGGTTAAAAATACGGCTTGCGATTTTTTGCGAAATACGCTGAACGCAAGGAACTCAGGGCACCTTTGTTTTACCTTAGTCGCTTCGCATGCATGCTATAATTGGATTCGAAACTGTGAATTGAAAACCACACAAAAATACTAGTCTGATAGTCCAGAGTAATGCCCTTTTTCATTGCGAGAGAACTTGGGCAAAAGCTTTAACCAGAAATTGCGGATTTTCTATTGAGTCTGCAAGTGTAGAAGGCAAAAAGAAACAGTACGGAAGTATTACACATATTCTTACCAACAGGTCTGCAGTGGAAAATTAATTAAGCGGTTCAGATTTCCGTCGTGCATAAGCGGTAAAGGACATATTCCCGAATGCATCCTATCTCAAGTCATATGAGTTCAAACCCGCTGTTAGCCAAAGTAGTGAATCTTCAGTGAGTTCATCTCACCAAAGACGAAAAATTAAATTCTCACCATTCGGCCACAATTCCACTGCGCACGACGGCAAGCAAGCCATTTCGCAATGAGAGTGGGTACACAGAAGTCGTCCTCGTGCTTTTCGGCTCGCTCTCTTTTCCTGCCGAAAAAAATAAAGGCGCATGTAGTCAAAGCAACGTTTACTACAAAAACCACTTTAACTTCCAGACGTATATCAAGATAAAAGAGTTTTAGTACTTACAAATAAGATCTTGCAGGCGGTACGAACAGCGTCGGAGCTCTCCTAATATTTGAGTGTGGCTTTTCGCGTGCACAGACTATGAACGGGGCTAGCTAGAGTGTGCATGCATTTTCGTCGTGTTGGTTGTGCACGTGGTTGGGCTCCGCCGTGGAGTCAAGAATGTCTTGCGTCGCGCGGTTCCAAGACGAGCAGTGGAGACGATGGTGGGGGAAGGGGGGGGGGGGGATAGATTCATTTTCCTTTACACAGGTTTTGTGGTTCCGAGAAAAGTCCTCGACCTGAAAGGTGGAGACAGGGAGATCGTGGAAGGGTGCACGAACAGCGAAGCGCGTAGCTACGCGCGAGGGAAAATATCTTTGAGAAAGTGACAACCAAAAAGAAAAAATAGCGCTTCGCGGGGTGGGGGGTTAGCCCGCTACCTAAAAAAAGTGCGCTGCCGGGAGAACAGCTAGGTGGGGAGATATTGGACTTGAAGACTTGAAAGAGAGAGGGAAAGGGGCCAAAACATGTGAAAAGGGTTTGGAATTTTTGGAGAATGAGTCACATGGCCACAGGCAGTACGGAAAGCAATACCTACAAGGAACAAGTGGATGGGAAACACGGAAGCGTCAAAGTATTGCTACAAAGCCGCAGCAAAAGCCTGACATTTTTGAAGTGAAAAACTTGGAGCTTCAAGATGAATTTCGCCAAAACGACTTCATACACTCACGTATTTTATGGTGCCGTATGATGTGGCTTCTGTTAGTTCAAGATAGCTTAAAATGTTACCGCATAATAACAAAAATATAAGGCAAAAAAAGTATCCAAGCAGAATGCGCGCTCTTTCATAGTTTCATGTACCGTACATGCGCCAAACAAGCTAGGTTAACATGCGTCTAACGCAGTTGTCAGTCCATTTATTCAGTGGTCGTCGAAGAATCCTCAAATTTTTTGTTGGTGTGGAAGTTTCGCGCAAAAAAAGCAAAAAAAAACAAAGGCATGTTGAATTGTGGTTCGCAACTACTTTCGATGGTTTTCATCAATAAAGGTGATGTTCAAAAGAAAAAAAAACTTGCGAGTAAATATGCAAAGACGTGAGCAAGAGCTACGAGGGGGTACCCAAAAGAAACCGGACTAAATTTTTTGGTCGGCAAAGCTTCTGTGGTACCGCGTTTTGCCACTAGGAGCGCATAGAACGAACATTCCAGAGTCAGTATAAGCCGAGTGCCATCGTTGAAGGAGGTCAGACTAGTTTAGGCAGAGTTTTAGAGTGACGACTGTTTTGTGTGAATGTCGTTTTTGCAATGGCTGATTTTTGTGAACAGCGTGCGCAGGTGAAATTCTGATTTTTGCTCGGAAAAAGTTGAATGGAAACTCTTGAAATATTAAGAAAGACGTACAAGGACGATGCTATGGGGACAACTCAAGTGTTCCTGAATCGAATCCTGAATCAAAGCAACAATCATGCCAATGGAAAACTTAAAATTCACCTCGCCTCAAGAAAGCTCGCCAGGTGAAACCAAACCTCAAAACAATGCTGATTTGTTTTTTCGACGTGAGAGAAGTCGTCCATTGAGAATTTGTTCCGCAGGGTCAGACAGTTAGCCAGGCTTTCTACTTGGATGTTTTGAAAAGATTGGGCAACAGTGTTCGGTGGAAGCGGCCAGATTTGTGGCGGTCGGGTGACTGGTTTTTCCATCATGGCAATGCCCCTGCTCACACAGCCCTGTCTCTACGACAATTTTGGACGAAAAATGGCATGACCCTTACTCCTCAACCCTCATACTCTCCCGAACTTGCCCCGTGCTACTTTCTTTGTTTCCTAGAATGAAAAAATAGGTGAATGGAAAGCGTTTCGCTGATGTTGCTGAGGTGAAGAAAAAAACGACGGATGCACTGTCAAGCATCACAAAAGATGAATTTAAACAATGTTTTGAAAAATGGAATGAAAGATTCGACAAGCGTATCATTGCAAGTGGGGAATACTTTGAAGGAGATTGAAGGTCTGTGCTTAAAATGCGAACAAATTAGTTCAAACAAAAATAAGTCCGGTTTCTTTTGGGTACCCCCTCGTATATAGCCCCCAATGCAAATTACGCAACAGAAGAATAAAATAAACAAAAACAACAATTTCCAACACTACGATTTGCAGGAAGGAAGGAAGGAAATAGCAAGTCAGAAAACACGGGAAAGGCGCGATCACAGGGCACGACGTAGGGAAGCGTAGGAATCGCTTAGCACGTGTCCGCATGCGTTTATGAAGCACCCGTCTAATATTTCACGAGCGCAACGCATAATTCGAAATTACGAGGCGACTGCTTCGTTTCTGCACGTTGCTAAAACTGCGCACAATTTCGGTTTAGCGAATGCACTTGCACTAATCTATTACGTTTGTATCGCGATCTGTATGAAGCAGACGTGCTACCCCCTGCACAGCAAGCTGCACGTTAATTCTGCAGGTTTGTCGGTTGCACATTAGCTGCCGTCAGTTTATAGACGACCTTCAGGTGTTCTCCGTCTCGAAGAGCAGTTGCTAGTGACTGAAGTCAATATTGTAGTCTCTAGCCCGGAAGTATTGTTTAAGAAAAAGTCGTAAATACAAATTTTCATGTCAGTACCTTAAAAGACACCCAAATTTATTCGTATTGTAAGAAAGAGAGTTGGAGTTCGATGCCCCAGCAGCTAGCGCCGACGAAGGCGAGGAACAAGATAGGCGAAGCCGACGAAGTTCGGGTTTTGCTCCAATGCCCTCCGTCCCTGTCTCTTCTCCTCTGCCGCCTCCGAATCCCTCTCTGCCTCGCTCCGACTCCTACAACCGAAGCCATCGGTTACCGTCTCCTCGACGCCGTTCGCCCTCTCCTATGCGCCGCCGGTCCCCACCACTTCAAGCGGAAAACTAGGCGCCGCAGTTCCGGAGGCAAGAACTGCGCCGTCAACGACCGTCTCAAGCCCTATCGCCGCTCCTATGAACGTTATTGAAGTGATCGTTGAAGGTCTTCCTGTTGACGCGCTTATTGACACTGGTGCTGCTGTGTCCCTCATTAGTCGCAACTTGTGCCGCAAATTAAAAAAAGTGATGACGCCGCTTTCTGACCTTTCGCTTCGCACCGCCAGCGCTGACCCCATTCGCCCTCTCGCAGCGTGCACTGCCCGCCTCGTCATTCAAGGTCTCTCCTACACCATTGAGTTCTTCGTTCTCGCCCGCTCCTCTCATGACATCATCCTCGGGTGGGACTTTCTGTTCGCGCATCGCGCCATCATTGACTGTGCACGTGCTCAAATTGATTTATCGCCGCTGTGTGATGCTCTTGTGGGCGCCTCCCCTGTTACCGCCGCGCCTATTCTCGCCGCTGACGACGTCGACTTGCCAGCTTTCTCTTCTGTTCTTGTTCCGCTGACTTGTGCTGCCCTCTCTGACGATACTGTTCTTTATTCACCCCCTCCTCTCTGTGCGCACCGCAAGTCTGTTTTGCTCCCTCATGCCGTGCTCACCCTTTCTGGTGGTTGTGGCGCTCTGTACGTCGCGAACCCGTTGCCTTTCCCCACCACTTTACATCGGGGAGAATCGCCCGGCACGGTTGATGTCATCGATCTCGACGACGCTTCTCCTGTCCTTGATGACCCTGACACCCATGACGTCAACACCCTCACCCCTCCCGCCGACGTCGCCGACCCGTTCTCCTCGGATATGTTTTCCCATTCTGTCGATGCCGCTCTACCACGTCACCAACGCGCCCAGCTCATCGCTTTGCTGCAGCGCTTCCGCGCATCCTTCGACTCTCCTCAAGCACCGTTGGGTCGTGCAACCGCGGTTCGCCACCATATCGACACTGGCACCCATGGACCCTTGCGCCAACGCCCCTATCGCGTCTCCTCCGCCGAGCGCCGCATCATTGATGAACAGGTGACCGACATGCTGAACCGCGGCGTGATCCAGCCCTCTCACAGCCCGTGGGCTTCTCCAGTCGTGCTCGTCAAGAAAAAGGACGGCTCCATTCGATTCTGCGTAGACTACCGCCGGCTAAACAAAATTACTCGGAAGGACGTTTACCCCCTGAATCGTATAGATGACGCGCTGGATTGCCTGCAGGGAGCGGAGTACTTTTCTTCGTTGGATCTGCGCTCTGGGTACTGGCAGGTGCCGATGGCCGACGTCGATCGCCCGAAAACAGCTTTTATCACGCCTGATGGGCTGTATGAATTTAATGTGATGCCCTTCGGTCTGTGCAACGCGCCTGCCACTTTTGAGCGTATGATGGACAACATCCTCCGTGGGCTTAAATGGCAGACATGCCTCTGCTACTTGGACGATGTTGTCATCTCCCAGAATTTTCCGTCTCATCTTCTTCGCCTGGAGAGTGTTCTTCGCTGCCTCAGTGACGCTGGCCTGCAGCTGAACTTGAAAAAGTGTCGCTTCGGCGCTCGACAGCTGACTATCCTAGGCCACGTCGTGTCCAAGGATGGTGTACTCCCGGACCCTGCCAAGCTCCGTGCAGTTGCTGATTTCCCGAAGCCCACATCCCTGAAAGAACTCAGAAGCTTTCTTGGCCTTTGTTCTTACTTTCGCCGGTTCGTCAAGAATTTTGCTGCCGTTATCGCCCCGCTGACGCAACTTCTCGCTGGTAGCCACGACCTGTCGGCTTGGTCCCCTGCATGTGACGAAGCTTTTGCAACGCTGCGCCAGCTCCTCACCTCTCCTCCGATCTTGCGCCATTTCGACCCTTCCGCGCCTACAGAACTGCACACACACGCCAGCGGCATTGGTCTCGGTGCCGTTCTAGCTCAGCGGAAACCTGGTTTCAATGAGTACGTCGTTGCCTACGCCAGCCGTGCGCTCACAAAAGCGGAGACTAACTATTCCGTCACTGAAAAAGAATGTTTGGCGATTATTTGGGCGATCGCAAAATTTCGTCCTTACTTATATGGGCGCCCGTTCGATGTCATTACAGATCACCATGCCCTTTGTTGGCTGTCGGCACTCAAAGATCCATCTGGCCGCCTCGCTCGTTGGGCTCTGCGTTTACAAGATTACGACATTCGGGTCATTTATCGTTCCGGTCGTAAACACTCCGACGCCGACGCTCTCTCGCGCTCCCCTGTGACCTCTGAGCCTGACCCGCCATCTATTTCCGGCCTCACACCTCCTCTTGACACTATTGATATGGCTTCTGAGCAGCGCAAGGATCCTTGGATTACTTCTCTTCTGGATTTCTTAGCCAACCGATCAGCCCGCCTCCCTTCTCGAGCGCTCCGTCGTCAAGCTCATCACTTTGTCGTGCGTGACCAGCTGCTGTACCGTCGGAATTACCTCCCCGACGGTCGCAAATGGCTGCTCGTGATCCCCAGGCATCTCCGCTCCGCCATTTGTGCCAGTTATCACGACGACCCGCAATGTGCTCATGCCGGTGTGCTGAAAACTTTTACCCGCCTGCGTATTCGGTATTATTGGCGGGGTATGTACCGTTTTGTCCGCCAGAACATACGCTCTTGTCTGGAATGTCAGCGCCGCAAAAACCCACCACCGCACTCACCTGCTCCTCTGCAACCATTACCGTGTCCGGCCCGACCATTCGACCGTGTTGGAATCGACCTTTATGGCCCTCTTCCCAGCACTGCCGCCGGGAACCGCTGGATCATCGTCGCCATTGATCATCTCACGCGCTATGCGGAAACTGCCCCGTTGCCAGCTGCGACGGCCTCTGACGTAGCCGGTTTCATACTACAGAATATCATTCTTCGTCACGGTGCGCCTCAGGAATTGCTCAGCGATCGGGGTCGCGTCTTCTTGTCCGGCGTAGTGGAAGCCCTTCTTCGGGAGTGTCATATCGTTCATCGCACGACGTCTTCGTACCATCCGCAGACGAACGGCATGACCGAACGCTTTAACCGGACCCTCGGCGACATGATGGCCAAGTACGTTTCTACCGATCACTCCGACTGGGACCGCGTTCTACCTTTCGTTACCTACGCTTACAATTCTGCAACGCAAGCCACTACTGGTTTTTCCCCGTATTTTCTTCTCTACGGACGCGAGCCTTCCTCCATCATGGACACCATACTCCCTTACCGCCCCGATTCGTCCGACTTTACAACCGTCTCTCAAGCCGCTGCGCATGCCGAAGAATGCCGTCAACTCGCCCGTTCCTTTACTTCTCACGATCAGCACCGTCAGAAAAGCGCCCGCGCCGCTTCTTCCGGTCTGCCGCCGTCATATCTGCCTGAATCCTTCGTTTGGCTGTGGGTGCCCTCCTCCAGCCCCGGACAGTCTACAAAACTACTGAGCAAATACCAGGGCCCCTATCGCGTTATTCAGCAGGTCTCCCCAGTTAATTATCTGGTCGAGCCCATCACGCCTTCGTCTGACCATCGCCGCCGCGGTCGTGAAATTGTGCACTTAGACCGCCTGAAGCCCTACTACGACCCAGCCATCGTCTCGTGCCCTTAGGCCGCCAGGATGGCGCCTCTTCACCCCGGGGGTATTGTAAGAAAGAGAGTTGGAGTTCGATGCCCCAGCAGCTATAGCGCCGACGAAGGCGAGGAAGAAGATAGGCGAAGCCGACGAAGTTCGGGTTTTGCGCTTGCGAACGCTGGCCTGCTGAGCGGCACCGCTGGGACAAGGACTGTGCCCGTCCACGCTAACTGTGCGAGTTTCCACATTACAGTGTGTTATTTCTTCGGTATGATATGCTGCACGCTAGAAAACACGGACAGCCGCGTGGATTGCGCCAACAAGACGCTGTTTTCGCCGAACAGCCGAAAGACGGCTGTGACGCAACAGACGGTTTGAGGTCGAGGCATAGAAAAACTGCAGTATGGTCGGTATGCCTTCGTCTATTAATCCACATAAACTTTTGCGCAAGCCTGATCAAGAGTTGGAATTCCAAAAAAATGGATAAACAGCGATTATATCGCAGTTTCTGCATGACTCACGTGACCTAAATCGCCTGCTTGTTCGGCTATTAAAACGAAACCGAAACAGGATGAGAGAAAAAAATGGTGGTTGGTCAGAACGAGAGGCGAACAATGGGAGCCCGCCGTCGGGGCTAGTACGGCCTTTCGCCGCCAAGCGCCGCCACCGGAGTAGGATCACTGCTGCGCCGTCGCTCCGTCGCTCATTGAAACGCAGACCGTTCGCAGTTGTTCTGTCGTTGAGTTTACGGCTGCATTCATGTTGTTTCAAGTACAATCAAAACTTTTTTCTAAAAAGGAGCTCAGAAGCACTTGTCGCTAAGGGTAATCGGACCATTTTAGTTGTGTCTTTTGCGGCTACTGCTGTGCAATGCGCTCGCGCGTCGTCTGCTGCGCTGATATGACAGCGCGCGCCTGCTTAAATCCACTGCGTGGATAATTGTTCTGTCACCTTTAAGTTCACTTGTCTGAGGGTCTCTATTTGAAAGCACTGCTTGGCAGCAGCTAATACTGAAAGCTTGGGCTCTGAAAGAGCTCCGTCGCGTGCTGTTGTTTACTCATGTAAGTAGCACGTAAAGCCGTTAGTCTGCTTCCAAGGCGGTACCTGATCCCGCGTTTCCTTCGTAAAGTTTTTGAGTTACCATTGTCGCCACCGAGGCCAGAGTTGGCGCCAGAAAATGTGCAGCTTTGCCAACTGGTTTCATCATTTGATCTGCCGCACACTTCCTGCAAGACTGCATGGTGTCTCGAATCGCATCGTTGACGCTCAACTTGAGCGTGTATGGTACGCGCGAAAAATGCTCCCTGCTGTCAGTGCCACCAGCTATGTAACGTGAGACGCTGCATCATATGCCTGCACATAACGCTGCCCAGATATAGAGGTTCATATATTCAATATCAGTGCGTTGTGAGTCAACACTTACTCAAACTCGAAAAAAAAAGTATTTATTGTGGAGGCTAACTTCTACACGGCAGTAAAACGTACGCCATCCTCAGAGCCTCGCGTACTTTCGCGAAAGGGGCTTTTTTGTGAAATGTTTAACTATGTCATGCTTGTCACGTACTGACATTGAATGCGTAGTTGCAGAGAAGCGGCCTCAGGAAACGAACCGATATAAGGTTCATGAGCTCGTTGATGGCATCGCTCTTGCACTTCAGCAACTTTGAAGCACAAAGGGCTGGGACAGCGTGCTCTACTAATGTAGTGATAGGCTTTTTCAAGGTCTGATCGTCCTGCAGGGGGCGGGCAGCAAAGGCTCTTAATGTGTCGAGAACGAAGAGAAGTTGATCTGACGGGTAGAGCAGCCCACCCCGGTCTTGGCTGCGGGTGAACTGAAGGAGTGGCTGGTTGCTAACCGGCTTCGTACACAAAGTAAGGCAGTTCTCGCAATCCATATGCTCGCCAACAACTCGTGCAATGTAACCGCCCACATAAGCGGTAGCCGAGATCTGAAGCGACGGCAGGTGCTGTGGAAACATTGTGGTAGTAAGCCTCAGAAGCACCAATCTTGGTCTCGACAGCTTTGGAGCTGCTTGCACAGTCGACATCAGGGGAGGCTTTGGAGCTGAAGTAGAAGTTGGTTGCGCAGAAGAAAGGACGTCAGCGGGTAGGAGTCTTGGCATCGAAGCACATTCTTTGTGGCCAATATTGGATACTGAATTAGACGCAGCGATCCCGGTCTTCAGTAGCTTTTCGAGACCTGACAATGCAGCCCCAACATCCAACATGTCGTTACACCCGGATGACATTCGCAAACTACCAAACAAGGATTCAACAGGATCGCTGCTGAATTTTCGGGTGGGGACGAAAAAGAACTCTTCAGTTAGCATGCTGACTGATGAGTTCTTTTTCGTCCCCACCCGAAAATTCAGCAGCGATCCTATTGCAGATATTTGACACACGCCGCTGTAGAATAGGTAGTGATCAGAATTGCCTGATAGGTTTCGTCTGTGAGAAATTCACGGGTATGCTCAGATCTTTTTTTTTTTTAGCCCTTCTAAATACATAGGGAAAGTGACTTCAAGCCATTCAAGCAGCGGATCAGCACTGTCGTCGAATTGGCGAGCATCCGGAAAATGTTCGTGTATGTGCTGCGTCGTGTTGCAGATATCGTGAACCACGAACCACCAATAAACCTTCTTCATGAACGTAATGGTTGGCCCTGCAGCTGAAAATGACACGGCAGAAGTGCGCCCAGCCTGATCCTTGAAAAAGAAACAAGAATCGTACTTTGCGCGGCCGACCAGCAGTAGCCGAGCTTCTCGTATCCACGATGAGCGCGGGCATCGAGGCACCCGCCGCGCGCGACGTATTCTACTCACACAGCGCCTCCTTGCGGCAGCCGCGAGCGGCGGCGGAGCCAGCGCCCGACGGCCTGAGGAGAGCGTTCGCCCAGGCACAGAAAGTATAGAGGAGGCGCTGGGTTGGTTTATGGGGTTTAACATCTCAAAGCGACTCAGGCTATGAGGGACACCGTAGTGGATGGCTCCGGAAATTTCGACCACCTGGGGTTCTTTAACGTGCACTGACATCGCAAAGAGAAAAAAAAAGGCCGCACGTTAATTCTCTGCAGATTATTGAGCTGGCGTAGGTGAATGCCATGTCATGGCTCATGATCGATACCTGGGCGCCGCCATGTTTGTTTTACTCGAGCGCCGCCTACCGCCGACGCCATCATGGGCTGATAATTTGCAGCCGGTGGGCTGCAGACGAAGCAGCGTGCGATCTTTGAAAGTGTCATTCGCCCGTTTTATTCCTGCCAAGCCTAGAAATTTTGGGTGGGCGTTCGCCTCGTGTCCATCCTCGTGTGTGCTATGCCATTATAGCTCCTGCAATAACCAACTGGGAGCAAGCGACCATTCCTCGACGCAGCGAACGATCAGCATCGGTGAGTGCCATGCTCGCAGTTCACGCGTGTTTTTTTGTCGCCGGTTGCCTGTAGGGCAAATGCGGCACGGTGTTGCATGTTAGAAAAACGAAAGCAAAATGTGTTGAAACACAAGATCGCGGAGAGCAATAAATTCTAGTTTTTCGTGGAGCGCAGTTTTTCATGAACGCTTTCGCTGCCTGCTTGGACATGGCGAGTGTGACAGTTTAGATGCTGAGCTTGCGACAGAGTACCCAGTTTACAAACTGAACATTTTGGAAACAGCGAGTACATGACCGAAACGAATCCACTTCTGATGATTAGAGTGTTTGTTTGCGGAGAAACGCGCGATGAAATTGAAATTCGGCCCGTCCTGCCGCTTGCGTAGGGCTGTTCATACTACGAGCGATACAAGCCAGTTGACTGAAAACAATTCACATTCTCGCCTTCTCCGCTCCCGCCAGTACTCACTGGTGAAAAATACCAGAAAATGTGCAATTACACCCAGACAACACCAAACATCCTGAGGACGTCCTCAAATGGTCCAAACGTCCTCATCCCTAACAGGACATTCTGAGTACTTTTTGAGTGCATCACGGCAAAATGTCCTCATGAGGACGTCCTCAGTCTGTACCTCGCGGAACGACTCAAGGACGAAAATTTCTCAAATGTCCTACAAACGTCCTAGCGCAGGACAATATTGTGGAGTTGAACTGAGATGAAACTAGCTTTGTCTGTCACACTCGGCTTTCATTTCGTAAAAACTTCAGGTTTATTAAAAGATACTTGTGTACAATAGAGATGTAATGTAGGAAACCATTGTGACTGAAAATATTATGTGCCTTCAGGAGATATCTTAAGTTATTTTGGTTTGCAAACCTGGTCACATGTACTGCATGCTTCTGATGGGGTTGGAGTGTGCAAATTTTTGGGCAATTTGTTGGATTGGCTATTCCACTAAGGCGACAGAGTTCAACTCCTGAGAGAGTTATATAGTCATTGCTGTTGGAAGTATTGCATGGAGAATAACCTGTAACTCCCAACAAATATGGTGAACGAACCAGTCACTTGTTGAGTATGCGAAACTTTTGCAAAATTTGTTTGCTAAAATCCAAGACAAAAGAAGCATGAAGAAAGCTCTTTCACAACCCCTCTGCACACGGCCCACAATAATTAAGAAAACAGTGACTCCCATTGCCTGGGCTACATCGTCATCTGATGTCCTGAAAACAGACTGAGAAAGTCCTCCAGAGGAAATCTGAGGATGTCCTGAGGACATACTGAGGCCGGACAACAGGACTAAATGAGGACCTTTTGAGGATTAGAAGAGGACGTCCTCAGGACAACACAATGTCCTCAAAAATTAATCCTCAGGACGTCCTGAGGATGTACTTGTGTTGTCTGGGCACGATCTAATAGGTTGGTACGCTAATGGAACGCTATTACCACTTACTGACAGGCAGGATAGCCGCACCTGTGTTGAGAATTCCAATCTCAATCGGGTCGGGGCACTGCTCAAGTCGCTGCGTTTGTTGTATCTTTGGCACGGTTATGCATAGTGTGGATTTTTTTTTACAGTACATTCGATGCGATTTCAGTCGAATAATTTATTACAATGCGTGGCATAGTTCACCTTCATGTGCATGCCGTGTATTTTTTCATCTTACGTTGCCATGGCTGCATTTTTCCTCACTTTGCAGTTGGGTAAAAGTTCATGTCGCTGCTTCTATTCATGCCATGCTGTGCAAATTAAATTAGTATTTTTGCTCTAACGGCATGTTTATTTTTTTCAGGTGGCGATCCCCACACCCTCCCGATATTGACGATCATCTGGGGCGGCGAAACGAAGTTGTGGCCAAATTTGTGAAGTCCTCACATAGTGTACTGCTGAATTAAAAGAGCTCAGCCAAGGCCGTCCAAATACTTGCTTGATCTCTTAAAATTTTGCACAGATTATAGTTTAGTAACCCAGGCGCTGCGCTTCGTTCCGTGCCCGATATTATAGGCACAGGCAGTGGGTTTGTTTCTGTCTGCATTTCGTTCACAAACTGCGCTAACGTTTAAGCTTTTTGGTGGCGCAAATATTTTTGTTTCACAACTACGCCCACTGCCAATGCAACTCGGGACCGGCGGAAAAGCGGTGAACGGGAGGTCGGGGGTTCGATTCCCCCGGCCGCCGGTCCACCCAGCCGGTCAATCCAATGGGAACAGGCGGTCCCCCGGCCTAGCGCTCGGCTCTTCAGGGGTGCACCGCGTGGGAAGGACAGCCTGCGCCGCAAATTCCCGTCAAATGTGGGGGGGGGGGGGGGGGGGGGAAGGGGGACATAAATTCGACTTATGCCGCAGGAGGCGGACTTATGGTTGCTTGGCAGGGGAACTTATCACTCATCCGCCAAGGCAACTGTTTGGTCTAAGACCCTTTTCCCAAGCATTTCCCCCTAGAAGAGCCGAGCACCAGGCCAGGGGAAATCTTGTACCCATTAAAGAAACCGGTGAGTACCCGGCGGCACTGGGTATCGAACCCAGCACCTCCCCCCGAATGCGAGGCGGATGTTCTACCACAAGGCCAGCACGGACACCGCAGACGTGCTGAGACCTTCACATAACATGGTGCGCGTACATACTGGCGGCGTTTGTTTTTTTTTTCTACTTTCGTCGACTATTTCCGCAACCGACAATAAAACAATGATGTCTAGAAGACGTTGGTGTTCCGTACAACATTGCCGCTTTTGTTGTACAGACGCAAACACGCGCTTGACCGGTAGCTAAGCAGCCGCGGACGTTGCTCCGCGCGCTGGATTATCAGCCCAGGGGAGGACGGCAACAGTGGGGTGTCGTGCAGCGCACGTGTTTGAGAGTATTTCAAGTTGCGCCAGAATGTTTCCAGGGGCAGCTCCTTTCGTGGCAAAGGTCGCAGTAGGTTGCACCCAGTTTTCAAGCACAGGCACAAACATCAGAACAAGAGCATGATCCGCAAGCTCTGTGCTTCCTTCTGAAATGTCACCGTAATCCAGGGACTCCGGAACGTTTCTGGAAGTGTGTGTGTGTGTGGGGGGGGGGGGGGGGGGGGGAGTATTGGCTTTGCTTCATCATCATCATCAGCCGGACTAGACCCACTGCAGGGCAAAGGCCGCTCCCATATTCGTCCAATTAACCCACCCGGTCCTGTGCTAGCTGCATCCACTTGACTCCTGCAAACTTCTTATTCTTATTAATTATTAATGTTTTAATTCATTGTAGCCCTTTAAATTTCACATAATTGTATCCTCGCTTATTCTACATTGGTATATGCAGTTTAAAAATGGTTGGAAATTTCATAATTAAAGAAACCTGCGCAGACCGCGCAAGTGAGTAAACGGATTCGAAAGCTGCGGAAAAAAAAAACATTTTTAATATGTCTGAATTCGCGCTCGCACTGAGGCAAATGTGAACTGATGAAGTAGACATGAAAGTAGGCACTAGGTACAAAGATATAGTATCGCAGACTGACGAGCTTCAAGGCTAGCATAAGACGGGCAGGAGAGGTTTCCAAAGCAGGCCGAAGGTCCTGCCGTTCTAGATACGAACTCTTTAATTCATAACGGCATCCAAATCCAGGTCCGCAACTCTCTTCTTGTGCACGTGGAGGAGGAGAAGGTGCGTCAGCCTCCTCTGCGTCATTCGATTGCGCAGAAATGTTCTTGCTCTCCTCAGAGCACTGAAAGATCGCTCTCCTGAAGCAGCTGACGCAGGCACAGAAAACACGAGTCGCAGATACCGGACAACCTGGTCCATCATATTACGCATGTCTGCAGGCTTCCCCGGCAGAATTTGTAAAATGCGTCCACTTGCGACCGGACTCTCGTCACGCAGGAGCGTTGGGGAGAAGCACGAGTTGCGCTGAAAGCCTTCTGATGTCAAAATCTGCAGCGTGTACTCCTAAAAGCTCATTTAAGTCGTTTGACGCGAAGTTTCGACCTTCAGCAGCGTCAATCAAAATGCGCTCGAGACTAATCAGCTACTTCATGCCAGGCTGTTCAAGTCGCCGTCAGATCTCAGTGGTAATACGATCGATAGCGACAAAAAAACTCTTTTCTCTGTAATGGCTTGCCGTCAAGCAAGTCATTACAGACGATGCCATGCCGGAACCTGCCGATGCTCTCCGCGGGACACCGGACCGCCAGGTCAACGCTACCCTTGGGGCTAGCGTGCGACAGGGGTGGGATGTCGCAGGCGAGCCCCATGTAACAACCGGCATAAGTCTACGTTTGGTGCGTCTATGTGCTTAGACCGAAGCGGCGAGCACCGCCTATCGGCGAGATAAGATTGACGGCTTTAATCTAAGCCGCCAATCTTATCTGTCGACTTGCTAAAGTTGTACGCCCAAATGCCAATCAGAGTGCCAAATACCTGGCCACCTATTCTCCAACCTAACTGCTTTTCTATTGCTTCCAAACAAATTGAGTTGAACCCAAACTTGCAAGGTATGCCTTTAAGGACTTGAGTTAGACGACAGATGGCAGAGGCATCATCTTCATGTCATGAATGAGCCTGTATAAGCTCGTGGGCTGGCTATCCTCAGCATTAAACAGTTTAACAACCACCCAGCATTGTAGCGCATGCCACATGCTGACTTTGATTTCGCCTGCTTTGACGATGCCATGAACGCCAGGCGCTGCAAAGGCGGGAGATCAACCAGTGCTCTTTCAATTCCTTCAATCAAGGCGGAAAGCTGGGCTAGTTGGTTTGACATAGTTAATTAAAAGACTAGCGCATAAAACTAGGACAAAGACAGAGAAGGAGACAGGACGAGCGCTAATTCCAGTTCAATTCAATTCCTTGATCTGCAGCCTTTGAGAGCGCTAATTTCAGTGCCACGACCTCGCTCTGTTTTTTCTCTCGCGCGGCAGTTGCTCGACAAGCTTCCCTCTTCAAGTTCTGCAGCTTCTGGCCCTTAGGCGCTGCCGTTTTCTTCCTCGCTCGAACCGGTCTTCGCAAACACAAACAACGTGCACAGATTAGCTGCTTCGAAAAAACATAACAGTGTTCGTGATGAACAGCTTCCGACTTTGTCGGCTGCTCATCAAGATTTGTATTCACTCCACAGATATTTAAGCCATATCTGTTTCCATCAGAATTTTTTCAAGGTCAGACAGAGCTGCACTTCTGAACAGCTGCTTCTGCAGCTTGTTGTAGCCGTTCACGAAGCAGATACCATCTTTTTCCACTACAACAGCCTTGGGAATCACTAGACGGCTTGCCGCTATATAGCTTTATGCACTAGAAAACTGCACACCAGTTAGTCTGTATGTTGCCACTCTGTAGATGGTGGCGTCACAGTCGCCAGGTCACCAATCGTCAGTGCAGTCGACGTAGTACTGGTTTCCGCCGAGCTGGAAACAGGCATCAGGCCATTCGGGCTGACTGCCTTTACGCAAGGCTCGCATGAGGAGGACGTACTATCGCTCCAATTGAGGATCTTCACACTTACCAGTCTGCATGACAGCACGCGTTTTTGGTGAATTTCGCATGCATTTCACAATTTCTGGCTTTGAGAATCGGTCTGCAAAGGCCGGGAAAGAGTCGAGGGACGGCGCCGGACAGCCCAGTTCCCGCGGGGAATTCGGACTTCTTGCCCATTCGCAGTGTGCTTGTACTCCTTGATAATATCTGCATGCTAAAAATGACGCTCACATATATCTTAACGTGTGAGAGAGCCGTCTGTCCTTGCGATGCGACATCTGCTCGCACCTTCTAAACTCGCTTTCATCGCGAGGCGGTTTGCAAAAATGATGACCGGTGGCATCGTTTCTGTTGTCACTTGTGCAGGCGGGCGCAAAGCATCATGGCATGTGTTCCTCTCGCTTGAAGTCACCAAGTGCACACATTTCACCAAAAACACGTTTTCACAACACTAACTGCCCCACAACACGAAAAACCAGCTTCAAAATCTGACTAGCCTGTCGTAACTGCAGCGAGCGAAACTCCCGCGACAGCAGACGATGTAGAAAAGCTCGACTAGCAGCTCCACTAGTTCTCGCAATCGCCACTGAGGAGCTTCGAAACTGATCTTTGCCTATCATTCCATATCTTGCCCATAAATTGCAACAAACGAGCAGAAAAGCATGTAAATGCAAAGTTTGCCTAAAGTAAAACATGGTTAGCTCTCCTATTGGCCAACTATTGAATATTTTGTGCTTAACAGACGCACTTAAAAATCGTAAAAAAAAAATTGCTTGCTTATGAACATTTCAACAGGTTTTGTAATGGCATTTTGGAAAAGAAAAAACCTTCATTGGCGTTATGTGCTGTTCATGCGCCAACGCCGTCTGCGCACGGGGTGCGCCATTTTTGACGCCTGTTCTCTGAAGCAGTGCTGCATGCGCGCACACACGGAGAACAGCGTATTAAAACAACTTAATAGTGCAACTCTGCGTTCCCGAAAAACTCCAACTTATCCGTACCTCCGCACCAAGTAGCTCACCGGCCCATTAGGGTCATTTTTTTTACCTACACTGGCTACACTGGTGTAGCAAGCGTATAATGAAATCAATAAACACTGGCTACACTAGTGTAGCCAGTGTAGGTAAAAAAAATGGCCCTTATGATCGCCCTAACTTTATGGCATAGAGTTTCTTACTATTACCTAGAGGGAAAGCTGGCGGCTTTCCTTCCTCCATGGCTGGCGGCGCTGCCCTTCAGCCACCATGGACGCTCAAAGCATCATGGGGCGGTGAGCTACTTGTTGCGGCACAGTCGTAATTTTTCGGGAACACGGAGTGGCACTAGTGAGATGTTTCATTCCTAAAACGCTGTTCGTGTGTGCGCAGACGACTTTCGCGCGAACGCAGTGTGCAAAAACCATAGTAGTAAAAACGCATAGACACACGACGCCAATAAAAGTTTCACTTTTCCGAAATGCCATTAAAAAACTTCTTCAAGTACCTCAGCAACAACATTTTTTTAAAAACATATTTACTTTTAAAAATGCGCCTGTTAATTACGAAATATTAGTTTTTATAGTGTTCATTACTTGGCCAATAGGAGAGCGAGTCGTCTCTTATTTTGGGCAAACTTTGCACTTAAATGCTTTTCTGCTCGTTTGTTGCAATCATTAGACAAGATATTGAATGTTAGGGCATTCTTGATTATCAAATAGCGCTTATTTTTGCATTATTTCTGGCCAAAAGTTGCAGTTCCGCAACAAGTAGCTCACCGCCCCATGATGCTTTGAGCGCCCATGGTGGCTGAAGTGGTCTCGAGGGGTCGTCATGCAAACTCCCATAGACGGGCCGCCAGCTTTCCCTCTAGGTAATAGTAAGAAACTCTATGCTTTATGGATCGCCCATGATAGCTAGAGCTACCAACATAGAGCTAATATACCAGAGTAGACGAGGCTCCATACTTGCTGCGTGTAGCGACGTCCTGTCGTCTGCTAGTGTCGTCAATGTCGTCCCATTGCGATGCAATGAACCTTATTTTTGAAACGTCTTTCCCGAAGACTTTGCTGGTCTCGTCATTCAGCTGGCAGCGCAACAGGTAGGCATTGTCATGTGAAAAGACGAGAACGACGAAAAGACGAAATGCTAAATGGGAAAACAAAACTGGAACTGAAGAACCGCGCTGAGGTCCGATTTCATGCACTGCTTAAGGCTGACTTCCGGGACAAGACCGCTTACTTCCGGTGGCTTCACTTTCGGCATGGAGGACTTTCGGGCTCCCGATGCGGCATTCAGCTCCTCTAGTGGAGATCAGTGGTTGTTACCCTCTAGGTAATGTAAGAAATGATGAAAATGATTGTAACTCTTGTTTGTAACAAGCGGACGCTTAAAAAAAAAAAAGCATCTTTTTGTTTGTACCATTCTTTAGGCAGCATTGATTCTTTAAAACATTGCGAACAAGCCTTATTTGGCCAGCATTTTTGAGCAGCTCTTTTATAACACTTTTCTTTGTGATGGTCTTTTTGTTTTGTTAATTTAGTTTTTGTTTTGAAACGCGAAGGGACCGAGCAACCCTAGCCAGTGCGCATGCCAGTGCGTCAAGCGCGCGGACGGACGATCGACGTCCGTGGCGCTTCGAACGGCCTTCCGTGACGTCGTTGGTACGGCCGCGACGGGCTTATTTTCCTCCTCTCCCGGCCATAGCCGCGGTTTGAAACATAAGCAGCAGGACTGTACCTGAGACCGGACGGAAGGGAGGATGTACCCTGTTGGCCAGCGTAAGTAACCTTCGCCTCGCTGATTCTTGCTTGTTTCTCTAGAGACCAGCGACACCGTCAGTGCGGCCGCGCTGAGCCCCCGACGGAAACGACGGCCCTCGGGGGTTAGGCCTACGTGCTGCTACTCCGCGTAGAGGCATCTCCGAGGCCTACGTCGGGGGCTGCAGCGTTGTCGCGCGCGCCCTGCGAGTCATTCATTGGGGGTGCGGGCCTCTTGTCCCCTGAGGCGATCCGCGCGTGGCCCTGTGCACTCAGCCGCACGTGACGCGCCTGCGATGGACCTCGCGCTGTGTGCCCACGCCGCTGGTTTCGACAGCGTCGATCGTTGGCTGGATCGACCACTCCTCGTGGAGCGGGTTGAAGCGTCGAGAAACGCGTAGGTGCGCACCACGGAACACGCAGGAGCCTCGTGTGGTCCGATGACTGGCGAAAAGGGGCGCGATTAAGTAGCCTAGCTGTGACACGCTGTTACTCATTCATTTGACCCGTTGTTTTGGGCCTTCGCGGAAAACCACTTGTTTTGTTGTGGTGGCCCTCGGTGAAGGCCTAGAGCAGCCTCATTAGTCCCTGCGAAGCTCCTGCGGCGTCTCCTGTGAAAACTGCGGCTGCTGCCCTCGGGCAGTTTCACCAGGCAGCCTCCACTTTTGGCAGCAGCCCTGTCAAGCCGCTTGCCATTTTTTTTTTTCGTTGGTTAGGCTTGGTGGCGCATCTAGTTCAGTGTTCCCAAACTTATGTGTGCATCAGCTGTCACGGAACCCTGTTGCTGAAAGTAGGGGAACTGTTCGCGCATCGCATTCATTGTGAATGGATGTGCTTCCGCAGTGCCCAGTGGACTTTTTGTTTCTCTACCATCTTGACCAACGCGGCGGTTATCGTAAACTAGGGGAGATCACCAAAGCACACGAGAAAAAGATGTTTACAGCAGCAGCACACTGTGCCGGATTTGAGAGCCCTGTATCAGTGGAGGGGTGAAAAACTTCCGTGAGGCCAGTACTAGGGTGCAGTGCTTAGCTTGGGCTGTACGATTTAGGGACATCAGAAGTGAACAAGGCTCGGACCTGATTTGGCCTCTTAAAAAATGTCGCTCATAGGCGATGGCAGCAGCAGCAGTCGGAGGTTAAAACTAAGACATGAAAAACTGTATCTAAGACTGCTCTTAATTGCATTCCAACTTTATGCTGCAATTGTATTCGTTTAGAAGTGGCAGTTAATTTTTACATCACTGCTTCGGGAGGGCTTATAGAGCTTGCCCCTGGACCAGTTGGTGTATCTTGAAATTATAACAAAGGGAGAGGTGCAAGTGGATACAAAATACTCGTATGCAAGAAAAGAGATGTTAGACACAGACGGGCTTTCAACTGGGCTCTCATTGCGGCGTACAGTTGCTGCTGAAAACATCCCATGCATGCGGGCTACTCGTCATTTCTGTCCGCTGGTAACCCCCTTACAATTTTGCTGTAAGGGAGGACACAACTTTGGTTGTGGAAATGTGGTTCAACATTAATTAGGACGACAGCAAAAGCAGTGCAGCGTTGGCATTCACAGGGTCAAGGCCTCTGATCAACAGGCAGAGTGATTGGCAGTACATATCTTCTTCTGTACGACTCTTTGCTGACGACTGCATCATTTGCCGGCCCATTAATTCTATAGATGATCACATCTCTCTCCAAACTGACCTGAACCTCATTTCAGATTGGTGTAGTAAATGGCAAATGATGCTCAACTCAGCTAAATGCAAGGTTCCGCAAGCGTACTAATTCTAATTTCTCGTACTCCATTGATGATATTGTAGTATCTTGGCCATCATTTTATAAGTATTTAGGTATTCACCTTACAAATAATCTTTCATCGGCCACACACATTCAATCCATCTGTGCCACAGCTTCAAGATCACTTGGGTACCTGCGCCGGAACTTGCGAAATGCCCCTAATAACGTGAGACAAATGGCTTACTTAACAATCGTGCCTCCTCAACTAGAATTTGCTTCACCTACGTGGTCCTCTTATCAAAACAACCTAATCAGCATGCTTGAATCCATACAAAATAGATCCGCTCGTTTCATCACACAAAAGTACAATCCCCATTCCAGCATCACTAAGATCAAACTTGATATCTCTCTCCAACCATTAGATATTCGTCGCTGCATCGCTCTTTCATGCTTACTTCATAAATGTCATCACAGCACCAGGCCATCTCCCTTGTTCCTCGAAGAGCCTGCACGCATTTCACGCCGCCTAGATAATCAGTATAGTGTTAAATGCATTTACGGAAGAACCCTAGCATTCAGTTCATCTGCACTTCCACGTGCCATTGTCCATTGGAGTGATCTTCCCAACTGTATCGCATCTATCTGCAACTGTCACGATATTGTGGGCGGCTAGATGTTTGATTGGCGCCGAAATTATAATTAATCGGGCCAACCTGCCCACCACTGCACTCTCCGTAAATTCGGAGGGGGAGGAGCGACAAACCTCTCCACCCCGCGTGCGGAAGATGAGGTTAGACTGCTGACCGGCGATAGGGGCCACGCCTGATTAGCCGTTGACCGGAGGCATAAGGCGTATAGGCAAGTTTCCTCAGCAACCCTTTTACTTGGGTAAGAACAAGAACAAACGGCTACAAAACAAACCAAGCAATATTGCGAAAATACACAGGCGCGACGCGAATAAACACAGGATCAGAACACAAGCAACTATTGACAATAAGAAGGAAAACAACAGGGCGAGAACTATACAACAAGGTTACACGATTAAAGCAATATACAAAAGAATAGGACGAGAACAGCGACAGAACAAAGAAAAGAGCAAAGCGAGTGGTGAGAATCGGTGGCTTAGCTGCGTAGTGGCAAGGTCCGGTCGCAGGGAGCGTCGGGCTGCGGAAGCGCGCGGTGCTGATGGGGGGGTGCGGATACGGGCGAACTTGGGCCACGGGTTACGCGTCTTCCACGCGTCTTTCGGGGCCGCCGTCGCCGCGCTCTACGCGTCAGACACCGCCTAGGCTCGCTTGCCGACCACTGCCCTGGGTGACCCTACACACGTCGGCACGCACCGAAATCTCTAAACCAACTAACTCGGTCGTGATTTTCCCGCCACCGTGTTCACGTGACAAACCAAAAAAACAAATAAAAGCAAACGAATCCTCTCGGCCCCGTGCACCAACGATTTACAGATGTTGAGAAGGGGGGAGAAGAAACATGAAGAAACTGAAGGGGATGCGAAGGAAAGGTATGGTCCTAACGAGGAGCGATGTTAACTCCCCAAGGTTGGGACGGGTGCTAGGGCATTCACCGGCCGCTTCCCGTCCCCCCCTCGCGAAAGCACTCGCTTCCCGGCGATAATCCTGAGGAGGGGGGCGGCGTAGTCTTGACCCCCCAGCGTCGCGAGGGGTCAACGCCTACGCGGGGGGAGGCAAAGTCGTCGCCGCTGCGTCGCGACATGCCCGCATACTACCGGCGCCGTGGCCAGCCGGGGCCAGTTTGGTCGGAGAAGAAAAAAGAAAGATAAAGCATGCGCGCACTTTGTGACACAACCCCCACGAAAAGAATGTTATTCTTAATAACATTTCAAAATCAAATGCACAAATGCCGTGCATGCACAAATGCGTCTTACCGAGGAAGGAAACACAGATAAAATACGCGCACTTCACTGTCAGGAGCGCGCACCAGTTCTTCGTCGCACAACGTTTCCCATGATGACTCGCACAGTCGCGCACTGCACACTTCATACAGTCACGTCACAGTCACTGCAGACTGTTCCACACTGCACTTGGAGTCGAAACAGTTCAACACTGCACACAACATACGCACATTTTGCGTTGCCCAGCATTCCCAAAACATAGGAAGACAAGCCACAAAGTATGACGGAAGGAAAAGGAATGTCTGCCCAGAAAGGGTGGAGCGTTGATCTCTCATGACCATCTAGGTTCCGGCAAAGATAATCAGTGCCGGCCTCGCGTCTCCCTTTACTACGGCGCTGAGTGGGACTTCACCGTACCTCTTGGTGCGGAACTTTCCGCCCAAAAACTTTCTCCCGCCTACTTCGACGCTGAGACCGTCGATGCGAGGGATCGTTCTAGCTTCGTACGAACTCTTCATCGCGGCGTGAAAACGGCTCTTGCCGTTTGAGCGTTTCACGAGTCCGGTAGGAGCCATGCAAATCACGTGCCCTATATTTTGCAGGCTGCTCTGAAGCACTGCAGGCTCTTCTTCCTCCCTTTCCTGATAGGCAGCCGTGGAAGACGGGCACCGCCCGACAGGGCTTACCTGCGAGCCCGCTTTTGTCGAGCTGCACATATCCCCAGTGCGGTAACCTGGTCTTTCGTGGGAATAGTCCCCTTGGCGGGTACCTAATGACTTTACGTCATTTGCTGGTTGTGCGCTTGGCTGTGCGGAAACGGCACTCTCGCAGCAACCGGCTCGCCCTACCCCCACGTAGACCTGTACTCCCACCTGTACCGCTGGCTCCTCGCAAAATGGTTCTTCCGTAAAAGCATGAAGCGGTTCAAGCCGCGCGGAAACTGCGGCATCATCGCGACCCGCTGGTTCCCCTACGGACCACAACTGTGCTCCATGCTCCCTGTCAGGCTCTACAGCCGACGAGTCCGAGCAATGCTCCTCGACTTCGACCGGTCCGTCGAGCTCTGCTTTTCTTTCCTCATCATCATGAGGGTCGGGGCGCTCCACAGCTCGCTGAACGGTCCGCCGCTCAGGAGCCGTGACATAGCCGGGATCTCTTTTCCCGAAAGTGTGCCCCAGTGTCCCGTCCTCCAGGTCAGGCGACACTGTTGCCTCCAATGTGACGTCTGAGGGCGGTGCCGGCATTCGGCTGAACAGCTCTTCCAGCGTGTTCGCTCCAGGCGTTTCCGAACTCCCCTCTACCCCGATTGCATGGCCGAGCTCACCACTTCGTCCTTTGACGGTACAAAGTTCACCCCCTTTGAACGTGAGCTCCCCATGCTCGGGAGGCGTCGGCAAACGCACCTGATCTGCTGCCGATGCCACTTCTGCTTCCGCCCTGCAGTCGCCTTGCCGGTAATCTCGTTCGCCGGCGTCAAGCACCTTCCGTGCTGCCTCACCTGCTACTTCACTTTCATTACAAGCAACATAAAGACCAGCGCTCCTGCTAAGCCTGCTCCCTACTCGGAGAGCCTCAAGCTCTTTCTGCAGCTCCAACATCCTGCGCGCCGAGCGCGCTTTGTCTAGCTCGTCCTCCTGACGACGGCGCTCATCCTCTTCGCGACGACGCTCGCGCCGTTTCGCGCGCTCGTTTCTGAGGAATTCCTGAAGGGCTACCCCCTCGAAGCCCAGCTGTCTCCCGAGAGCAATTATCTCCTCCAAATCTGCCATTGCGCCAAGGCTCTGGTTCTCAGTTCTCGCAATGCCTGAGATTATTGCCTGGATGCTATGCCTCGCGGTCAAGGCCAATCGTGGTCAGCAAGTCCTGTCCGCGGACGCCAATTGTCACGATATTGTGGGCGGCTAGATGTTTGATTGGCGCCGAAATTATAATTAATCGGGCCAACCTGCCCACCACTGCACTCTCCGTAAATTCGGAGGGGGAGGAGCGACAAACCTCTCCACCCCGCGTGCGGAAGATGAGGTTAGACTGCTGACCGGCGATAGGGGCCACGCCTGATTAGCCGTTGACCGGAGGCATGAGGCGTATAGGCAAGTTTCCTCAGCAACCCTTTTACTTGGGTAAGAACAAGAACAAACGGCTACAAAACAAACCAAGCAATATTGCGAAAATACACAGGCGCGACGCGAATAAACACAGGATCAGAACACAAGCAACTATTGACAATAAGAAGGAAAACAACAGGGCGAGAACTATACAACAAGGTTACACGATTAAAGCAATATACAAAAGAATAGGACGAGAACAGCGACAGAACAAAGAAAAGAGCAAAGCGAGTGGTGAGAATCGGTGGCTTAGCTGCGTAGTGGCAAGGTCCGGTCGCAGGGAGCGTCGGGCTGCGGAAGCGCGCGGTGCTGATGGGGGGGTGCGGATACGGGCGAACTTGGGCCACGGGTTACGCGTCTTCCACGCGTCTTTCGGGGCCGCCGTCGCCGCGCTCTACGCGTCAGACACCGCCTAGGCTCGCTTGCCGACCACTGCCCTGGGTAACCCTACACACGTTGGCACGCACCGAAATCTCTAAACCAACTAACTCGGTCGTGATTTTCCCTCCACCGTGTTCACGTGACAAACCAAAAAAACAAATAAAAGCAAACGAATCCTCTCGGCCCCGTGCACCAACGATTTACAGATGTTGAGAAGGGGGGAGAAGAAACATGAAGAAACTGAAGGGGATGCGAAGGAAAGGTATGGTCCTAACGAGGAGCGATGTTAACTTCCCAAGGTTGGGACGGGTGCTAGGGCATTCACCGGCCGCTTCCCGTCCCCCCCTCGCGAAAGCACTCGCTTCCCGGAGATAATCCTGAGGAGGGGGGCGGCGTAGTCTTGACCCCCCAGCGTCGCGAGGGGTCAACGCCTACGCGGGGGGAGGCAAAGTCGTCGCCGCTGCGTCGCGACATGCCCGCATACTACCGGCGCCGTGGCCAGCCGGGGCCAGTTTGGTCGGAGAAGAAAAAAGAAAGATAAGGCATGCGCGCACTTTGTGACAGCAACCAGCAATCATTACAAGACCAGCTGCACAAGCATTTTCTTTAATGACATTGTGTCCTGTTACAGGTTGTTCTGTCTCGTAAGTTCTTTTCTTCCCATTGGTAATGTATTAAGTGTTGGTTTCTTGTGCCATTTCAACCATTCATATTTTTATTATGGCTACTGCTTTTTCTTTAGATGCGTATTGGGCACATGTGATGCATTCTTGCTACTATTTTAATTTTTTTGTTGCTCGTGGTACTAATTTAATTACGTTTTGCCCTGTATATTTATAATTGTTTTTACTTTTTGCGCGTTGTATGTAACTGATTGTTCCTATTGTGCTTAGACTGTTGTTTTTGCCCCCCTTACTGAATGCCCTTCTGGGCCCTGTAAGGTATTGTGAATAAATTAAATAAACACCGAGCACAGCAAGTGTCCAATAGAGTTTTCACGTGACGTCACGCATGCCATCTTTGTGAGTGCTGTGGCTAGCTGCCACCACACTGTATGTGGATGGATTAACAATGTGCCGAGGCTTTCGCTGTGCTTTCCAGGCCAAAAGATGGCCTCTGTGACATGGGTGAAGACTGTGCGTAGGAGGAAACCAGGTATGGACAGCTTGCTCAGCAAGAGCTCGGGGTCTCTCTCTCAGGTTGAGAGCAGCAGGCTGCAGTGTGGTGGACTTTTTTGCCAAAACTGACTTTGAGTGTTGGTCGGGTGTTTTGTTTGAAAGTATGTCTGTAATATTGTGCCGAAAGCGTAAGTGAACAAGGAAGAAGGCCCTTCAGCCGTGCCAGTTGAGTGCTGCCACATGGGCGGCTCCGATGGCCGTTAAGTCAACGGAGCACCACTGAACTCGAAGAGCTTTCGTGGTCCTTCGAGCGGTGCCTGCATGCATTCTCAAGTGCAGAACACTCGCAGTAGCACTCCGGGGAATAAAATCGGAGCAGTGTCTGTGAAAAGTTAGGAGCGTCAATATATAGAGTTTATTTTGCAGAGAAGCAAAGAGGTTCAAAGCACTGCAGGGGGCTAGCACCATTGTTGCCAGTGGTACAGAAACAACCCAAACACCATCTTCCTCAGAAGTTCTGAATTGTGCTGCAACTTGTCCAAGGTGGTGAATAAAATTTCGAGTGATTAATATTACCATAACAGATCAGGGTTTTGTTTCCAACATTTTCAGGTTAACCCTTTCAGGTGCCATTTTTTGCTTTGACTGAAATCAATTAATTTTTCACCTAAGTAGTATATTCAGGCCTCAAGAAAGGGAATTTCTTAGTTTTCGAGCGTGAAAGACCAGCAGGTCAGTGCTTACAATGATGTGGAGAATTCCGTACAAAGTCCATAACATAAGAGTAGCGCAAAACCAGGACGACGGACACAAGGGGAGAGAACACACACCAACAACACAGGCGCTAACTTCCGACTGACGAAGAAAACCAACCAAGTGAACGGAACCTGAGCAAAAGTAGCGCATGCGCTGACCTAAGAGAAAAAATCAAAAGAAAAAAAAAATCAAAGAAAAAAAAAGTGCGATAAAATGCGATAAAAAATGTGAGATCACGGATGTTTTGAACCCAAGAAGGCCAGCTCTCGCTTAGACAAGGAAATGGACGGAGTACTAACGCAGTTATCTTGTAAGGCAGCGATCTGTGCAGCTTCCACAATTTCGCGAGTTAGCTTATCTCTACTCTTAGCAACGACTGAGCATTTGTCCAAAAAAGGCACGCACTTGCAATCTTTGCAGTGCAAAGCTAGATTGCTGCCGGTATAAGTCTTCATGTTGTTATTGTGCTCTCGGAGCCTATCGTTCAGGCACCTACCGGATTGCCCAACATACTGCTTGCCTCAGGAGAGCGGAATGTTGTACACAATGCCCTCAGTACATTTAACAAATCTTTTCCTGTGGCGGATGGTACACTGCTGCTTTTGGGAGCGGTGTGCGGAGGGCACGGACCTTTTGCATAAACACACTGAGCTTTTCTGGAGCTGAAAACACGACGCGAACGTTTGCCTTTTTCCCTATTTTCTTGAGATTGTGCGCGAGACAATGGACGTAAGGAATGACAGCCACCTTGCCTCTCTTTTCTTCTGTAGTGTTAGGTTCTTTCCGGAGCTTCTTTTTCAGGAGGTTTTCGGCGACTGAACCCACGAAATCTTTAGGGTACCCTGCTTCGAGGAACCTCGCGAGTTGTTCATGAAAGCTAGATGTGGATTGATGGGAGCATGACTTTTCAAAGGCGTTTTCCATGCAGAGGTTAATAATGCCTCGTTTCACGAGTTTAGAATGAGCTGATGTGTAAGGTAGAAGCGGTTTGTTGGCGCGAGGTGAATAGCACCAGCAAACGTGGTTGTCCATGAATTTAGGCCGAATGTCGAGAAACCTTATCTCTGAGTCAGTAGGCATTTCGCTAGTCAATAGTAGCGGGTGAAAACACCCTTGTACAATGGTCAAAATGTCTGAAGTAACGGCCTCGAGGTTCGAAGGATGATTTTCTTTTCCTTGTTAACTGCACACCTTCGAACCTCGAGGCCGTTACTTCAGACATTTTGACCATTGTACAAGGGTGTTTTCACCCGCTACTATTGACTAGCGAAATGCCTACTGACTCAGAGATAAGGTTTCTCGATATTCAGCCTAAATTCATGGACAACCACGTTTGCTGGTGCTATTCACCTCGCGCCAACAAACCGCTTCTACCTTACACATCAGCTCATTCTAAACTCGTGAAACGAGGCATTATTAACCTCTGCATGGAAAACGCCTTTGAAAAGTCATGCTCCCATCAATCCACATCTAGCTTTCATGAACAACTCGCGAGGTTCCTCGAAGCAGGGTACCCTAAAGATTTCGTGGGTTCAGTCGCCGAAAACCTCCTGAAAAAGAAGCTCCGGAAAGAACCTAACACTACAGAAGAAAAGAGAGGCAAGGTGGCTGTCATTCCTTACGTCCATTGTCTCGCGCACAATCTCAAGAAAATAGGGAAAAAGGCAAACGTTCGCGTCGTGTTTTCAGCTCCAGAAAAGCTCAGTGTGTTTATGCAAAAGGTCCGTGCCCTCCGCACACCGCTCCCAAAAGCAGCAGTGTACCATCCGCCACAGGAAAAGATTTGTTAAATGTACTGAGGGCATTGTGTACAACATTCCGCTCTCCTGAGGCAAGCAGTATGTTGGGCAATCCGGTAGGTGCCTGAACGATAGGCTCCGAGAGCACAATAACAACATGAAGACTTATACCGGCAGCAATCTAGCTTTGCACTGCAAAGATTGCAAGTGCGTGCCTTTTTTGGACAAATGCTCAGTCGTTGCTAAGAGTAGAGATAAGCTAACTCGCGAAATTGTGGAAGCTGCACAGATTGCTGCCTTACAAGATAACTGCGTTAGTACTCCGTCCATTTCCTTGTCTAAGCGAGAGCTGGCCTTCTTGGGTTCAAAACATCCGTGATCTCACATTTTTTATCGCATTTTATCGCACCTTTTTTTCTTTGATTTTTTTTCTTTTGATTTTTTCTCTTAGGTCAGCGCATGCGCTACTTTTGCTCAGGTTCCGTTCACTTGGTTGGGTTTGGTTTTCTTCGTCAATCGGAAGGTAGCGCCTGTGTTGTTGGTGTGTGTTCTCTCCCCTTGTGTCCGTCGTCCTGGTTTTGCGCTACTCTTATGTTATGGATCAATACCGACTTGCCCAAATTTCCACCCTGGTGAACCGTACAAAGTGTCAGTATTATTAGAAATAGTAACATAGAAATGTTCTCGTGTGTCAGGTAAACATCTTAGGGATCGTGGAATAACTTCGTGTTTCGAAGATGCACATTACGCTCGAAATTGAGCAAAAATCATCGATGTTTTCACTCGCGGCAAAATCCGTCTGCACAAAAACAGCAGACAAAGTGCTACCAAGCTCACTTTCATGTGAAATATTGCTTACTGTGTTCGCTACATGGCACAAAAAAGCAACTTATTTGCAACAAGAAGGGTGCTCAATTTGACTGAAATAAGGAAATCACTGTTAAGTGCTCCAGTTTCTCAGAAAAAGCTGTAAGCTTGCCGCTTACACAGTTGTGTACAAAGCACCTGAAAGGGTTAAGGTGCTAAATTATTGGTGCTGATGGTGGCATCTCCCGGCAGAGTTTGCCATCTAGCAGTGGCGCAGGTGTGTTCATCCAGGCTGTTGGCTTTGTAGAAAGGTCCATTTTTAAGGCAGCACATTGCAGGATTTCGGAATACTACTTGCCAATGAAGCTGTTCCCTTGGAGAAGGGAGCAGCATGGCTGTAAGGAACTGCAAGATGCTATTCTGTTGTTCCTTTACAAACATAATTGTCTAAATACTCTTGTTTTGTCTTAAAGCTGCACTGGAGAGGAATCTGAACTCGTCTTTTTGCCACGCGAACTCTATCCACACATTCCGAGCATTCTTAGAAACTTCGACTTATTGCCCGTGTGACTGATTTCCCTAATTAAATCGAATTAACGTCTGGCTCCCGCCTTTTTTTTTAATTCCCTGCATACGGCGGGAGGAGTCGACCAATGCATGGAGTGCCTTTCAGGCAGTCATGTGGTGACTTTGCTATTGCTTTTATTTTCTTTCTTTTAGGTTTCCGTGAATAAATGAGTCTAGTCAGAGACTACATAGCTGCAAATTAGGCTCACGGAAGTAAAAATACGCGTGGACTCTTTGCTTTCGCCGACCACTACGTATCACTCCGCCGACAGCAGAGCGGCAAGCCATCACGTGACTGGTTGAGAGGTAAAAAAAAGAAGGCTGGAGGCCGATGTTAATCCAATTTAAATTAGGGAAATCGGCCGCACAGGGCAGTAATTACAAGTTTCCAAGAACACTCGGAACATGTAGATCGAGTTCTAGCGGTAAAAAAAAGTTCAGATTCCTCTTTAGTGCACTTTTATAAGCTATTCATCTTTATGGTCAGTGAGTGGAGAAAAAATAAAAGTGCTCTGATCAGTTTCTTGAGGTGAAGTTTGTGGCTAATGAATATTTATGAATAGGTTGTGTTGCCCTCGTACTTTAAGTTCGATGCTTAACAGGTCTTGGAAAGGGTAGTCTCAGTTTCCTGGCATAATTCTAATTAAAGAATCTGAGGATATTTTTCTGCCCATTTCTGCCGTAGTGCATGGGGTGTTTATATTCTGAAAAATAAATGTCTCTCTGTTTGCTTTTGAAGCTACATGGTATACAAGCTACATGATACAAGCTTTTTATTGTGGTTGTAAAATGCATTAACTTTTTTTGTGGTGTTTTCATTGCTAACCTGGGGTGATGAGTAAACATTCGGTTTGAAATCAAATGTAAACGTGCTTGATCACGACTATCATTAAAACATAATTATATAATCTTGTGTGGTGCTGGTCGATAACATTAAATGCTATCGTTAATAATTTTCTTGGCATTAAATCTTTTAGTGTGGCAGGGCATTGCGCCTCTACAAAACGTTTGTTGCGGTTTATGGTTTATGGGGGTCTAACGTCCCAAAGCAACTGAGGCCATGAGGGACGCCGTATTGAAGGGCTCCACAAATTTCGACCACCTGGGGTTCTTTAACGTGCACTGACATTGCACAGCACACAGGCCTCTAGAACTTGGATGTGCTTCTATACTTCATCTCACAAGTTGTTTGCAGCACTAGGAAAGGTAGAGGGGGACGCGTGGAGCAGTGCTGTGCAGTCTTGCAAGGGCTTGAATTGCTTCTTCTGTGCACTTGGCCATTGTCAGGGCTGTGGCTTGTGGGAGAGAGATGCAGACTGCTGCCTGGCCGTCAGCAGAATGTGGGACACACATCTTCCCCCGAGGAAGGGCACTCACAGCAGAGGTTGTGTGGTGCAGTGTTGCCACTGAACAGAGGCGCAGTAGTGGAGGGAAGCATGTGTGGAGCACTTTGCGTTTGCCTCTAGTGCTAGCGGTATGCCAGGCATGCCTTACTGTGCCCGTGGCCTAGCAGCTGCTGTCTTGCGTTGCTAGCTTGCTGCCGGGCACCCTGTGTGAAGTTGGGCTACACTGTACTTGATGGAACAGCACTGGTGGTTGTGCTTCATCCCGGGGGCACAGCTGAGTCAGCTTTGCAGTGCCTGCCAAGGGCCCCAGCTGGCCTGCAACTGCAGTGTGACGCGCATGCAGTGTTGTGCGGAGCTGGTTGACTGTTGCGGGCTTGAGCCAACTGCTCCTGGCCTGGCCCCTGGGTGTGGGTGGTTTGCATTGATTTGTATTGGGTTGAGTGCTTCGCTGTTGTGTGCCGTCAGTATTTCACTCGATTAGTCTGATAGCGATTGTGTGGTGGTTGATGAGTCGGCAGCCTGGGAATGGCCGTGTGTGCACATTGCAGCCCCTGGGCCTCCTGGCGGAGGCGGACCGGGTGGACCGGGCGGAGCGCCGCGGCCCCCACCCCCTGGGGCCCCGCCCCCTCCGCTGGGTGGGCCCACCCCCTCCCTGGGGCCCCCAGCCCCGCCCCTGGTGGGGGGCCCCCCGGCCGCGGGCGGGACCCTGGTCGCGGGGGGGGGCCCCCCAGAGCTGGCCGTGGCGGTGCTGCCCCAGTTCTCGTGCCCGCGGCGGCCCAACCTGGGCAGTGAGGGGCGGCCCATCCTGCTGCGGGCCAACCACTTCCAGATCTCCATGCCGCGGGGCTTCCTGCACCACTATGACGTGACCATCACGCCGGACAAGTGCCCGCGCAAGGTCAACCGGGAGATCATCGAGACCATGGTGCAGTCCTACTCCAAGATCTTTGGCAGCCAGAAGCCCGTGTTTGACGGCCGCAAGAACATGTACACGCGGGACGACCTGCCCATCGGCAAGGAGAAGGCCGAGCTGGAGGTGACCCTGCCGGGCGAGGGCAAGGACCGGGTGTTCCGGGTGGCCATCAAGTGGGTGGCCCAGGTGAGCCTGTACGCCCTCGAGGAGGTGCTCGAGGGCCGCTCGCGCCACATCCCCATGGACGCGGTGCAAGCCCTGGACGTGGTGATGCGCCACCTGCCCTCCATGACGTACACGCCCGTGGGCCGCTCCTTCTTCTCCTCCCCCGACGGCTACTTCCACCCCCTGGGGGGCGGCCGGGAGGTCTGGTTTGGCTTCCACCAGAGCGTGCGTCCCAGCCAGTGGAAGATGATGCTCAACATCGACGTGTCCGCCACCGCCTTCTACAAGGCCCAGCCAGTGATCGAGTTCATGTGCGAGGTGCTGGAGCTGCGGGACGTCAACGAGCAGCGCAAGCCTCTCACTGACTCGCAGCGGGTCAAGTTCACCAAGGAGATCAAGGGCCTCAAGATTGAGATCACCCACTGCGGCAGCATGCGCCGCAAGTACCGCGTCTGCAACGTCACCCGCCGGCCTGCCCAGCTCCAATCGTGAGTGTCCATGGTTGGCCGATCAAAGTGAGACGAAATGGTGGCAGGCAGAGAGCATTGTGGGAAGAAACGGGAATGGATGATATCACAGGGCATGTAGCAAGAAAGAGTGAGGGGTGGGATTAGCAAGTTTGCGGGGGAAACAAGGTGGCTGCTGCTGGCACCACCTTAATTTAAACTTCAGGGCACCAGAAAAAATGTTCAAGTTATCTGAAATTCAGATTATCGAATGACCCCAGAAAGAATGGGCATCGTGGCACATTTGTTTGGTGGAAATTATGCAGTGGTCGATGCCTGCTTTTGAGATGAGAACAGCCTAACGACGACTGTAAAAGCTAATTGATTCTAACTTTAAGGGACCCATAGAAATCTTCTAATTGGTGTACAAACGAGCAGGTAATACGATGTTTCTTAGTGCGCTAACACTTGCAGTGGCCATTCCCCGCATTTGGTCGTTGTCTGTTGCTCTGTTCTGAAGCTGGTTTTGTGACAGGCTGGTCACCGGCCGATCGTGAGTGGCGCATCGTTTGAGTGTGTGCCAGTGTGCCAGGAGTGATAGCAAGAACGGATGGCAACTGTTTGTATTGCGATGATGGGTTAAGGCCCATGTATGCGGAATTGGTCATTCTTTACACTCAGAGATCCCGGGGAGTCTGCTATCACTCCTGCACAAGACTCCCAGGGATCTATGATTAGAGAGAACAAGCAGTTGTGTATATGTGGACATTAACCCATTATATCGCTATCCAAACAGCTGCCATCCGTGAACGCTGGAACTGAATACCGGAACCAAAGTGGGAACCGAACTGATAGCGCACCTAATTCTCATTTGGCCTAACTGTGCAAATCGACCATCACTGTTTCCTAAATTTCATCATCATCATCAGCCTGACTACACCCACTGCAGGGCAAAGGCCTCTCCCATGTCTCTCCCATTAACCCTGTCCTTCGCCAGCCGCAGCCACTGTATTCCCGCAAATTTCTTAATCTCATCCGCCCACCTAATTTTCTGCCGCCTGCTGCTACGTTTGCCTTCTCTTGGAATCCACTCCTCCCAAAAATTCCTCCCCAAAAATGCCCTACGAGGGCGTGAGAATGAGTTGCTCGTTAACCGTTTCCTTACCATGCCCATTGAGCATCGTTATCCCGCTGACAGCTACTTCACACACCGCTTCCGGAATCTTCCGCTTTGCTTACGGCCACGCTGTTAATCCGGCTTCCATTCGATGAACCGAAGTTTCGTTTTTAGTTCTTTCTTCCCGCGAAGCAACACTTTTTTAATGCGCTGTGAAGACGTGGTGCTGTGCTCATTGCCCATCGTGTTGCCCTCTAACAACGGCTTAGCCGCTCGACTTCAGAGCCTTCTGCGTTCCTTATGGGCAGGCTGCTTTGTCTGGCTTGTAATCGGACAACTCGAGCTTTATTTTTGATGTTTTTTTTTCTTGCAAGGCGGCATCTTTTTAATGCGCTCTGAAGGCACGGTAGCATGAAAGTCGCTTGGCAGCCTCAGCATGTGCACTGCGCGCTCCAAAAACATTGCAAATCTGTCTGTGATTGATGAATGGCAGTTTACCAATATCCCTCAAGAGAAAAGCATACAACAGTTGTATCTTACCGGTGCTCACCTATGGGGCAGAAATGTGGAGGCTAACAAAGAGGGTTCAGCTTAAGTTAAGGACAACGCAGCCAGCTATGGAAAGAAAAGTGATAGCTGTAGCGTTAAGAGATCGGAAGAGGGCGGAGTGGGTGAGGGAACAGACGCTGGTTAATGACATCCTTCTCCAAATCAAGAGGAAGAAATGGGCTTGGGCAGGGCATGTAATTCGAAGGCAAGATAACCGATGGTCCTTAAGGGTAACGGAGTGGATTCCAAGAGACGGCAAACGTAGCAGGGGGCGGCAGAAAGTTAGGTGGGCGGATGAGATGAAGAAATTTGCGGGAATATGGTGGCCGCGGCTGGCGAAGGGCAAGGTTGATTGGAGAGACATGGGAGAGGCCTCTGCCCTGCAGTGGTGTAGTGAGGCTGATGATGATGATTTTATCGACAACACAAGCAGCGGCGAGTATGAAGAGCCTGCCTTTTCATGGGGTTCAGTTCTGGTACCAGCCTCAGGCGGCCATACCCCAGTGGCCAATCATACGTTTTTCCAGTTATCGTTTCATAGCATGAATACTTTTCAAGATGAAACTTTGATTTTTTTTCGCAACTATTGGCCAACAGAATATCAGACATTTTGCATATTTCAGAACATTTCTCATTTTTTAGATACAAGCGTATCTTTATAAGTTTTGTTCAGTTTTTCATAAAATGTCGTTTTTGACAATTTTCTCTCGCAACGCACAATACTTTATTCAAGCATATACGTAAAATAATTTATTTAGTTTAGTTTTTGTGTATTGGAACGTGCAAAAAAATGGTTATTTTCCCCATGGTAAGGAGAGTTAAGATACACGTGTATATAGAAGGGCATTGAGAAGGCACGTTTTCTTGACCAAAGCAGGAGACACCGCACGAGAATTGGCAGATATCCTCTGCTTATTCCGGAGGAATGTTTCTTTAGCTGGTGGTCTTAAATTTATTTCAATGCTTGTTATTGATGACGCGGCTTAATTTGAGGGTATGTTCTAAAACCAACTTTTAGAAACAAGAAGCGGAAACATGGGTACTGACCAGGCATTTATACAGCATCATCTATCAATCACAGTACACTCTAGTGATGGGCGACTTCAGTGCAAAGGTAGGCAGGAAGCAGGGTGGAGACCAGGCGGTAGACGACTGTGACATAGTAGGGTAAGAGTGCAGGCTAGTTGGTGATCCATTACAAATAAATAACAGCGCAAACCAGGTAGACACACGACGAAGAACGAGGACACACAAGCGCTAAACTTCCAACTGACGTTTAATGGGAGAGAATTATGTTTAAATACTAATTTCTAAACGACAAAAAGAGAATATCTTTGCTTGTCACTTCTTCAAGAAGACCAACTTTGCATCTGACAAGGCGGTTGAAGGCGCGCTGACGCTTGCAGCCCGGCTATCTCAGCAGCCTTCTTGATTTTCCGCACTATCTGGTCCGAGTGCCATGCCGATTACCGAACAGCTGGCCAAGTCCGGAGTGCACTGCTCTTCTTTCCCTGTAGTTCGGTCTTTGATGACGCATTTTTGCCGGTGCAACGCCAGATTGCCTGTCTTGAATGCCCTGTACCGATGTTCTTTCAGCCCCTCATTCAGGCAACAACCCGTCTGGGCGACGTAAACCTTGCCGCATGAAAGGGGAATGGAGTAGTACAGCACACCCTTAAAAACGTCGGTTGGAAGACGGCGCTTGTGTGTCCTCGTTCTTCGTCGCGTGTCTCACTGGTTTGCACTGGTATTTATATGTAACTATGGCATAAGCTCCATGAATAGGAGGGGGGAGTTGTTAGTAGAGTTTGCGGAGAGAAGTAATTTACGGATAGTGAATACCTTCTTCCGCAAACGAGAGGACAGAAAATGGACATGGAAGAGCTCCAATGGTGAGAGTAAAAATGATTTAATACTGGTGCCCACCGAGGCATCATGGAGGATGTGGAGGTCCTCGGAAAGGTCCGTTATAGCGACCTCAGAATGGTAAGGTCTCAAATTAGCTTGGATTTGAAGAGGGAACAGAGGAAACTAGTGAAGCAGAAGGCTATTAACGAGTTAGCATTAAGAGGGAAGGTAGAGGAATTCAGAATGTCGCTGCAGAACAGGTTTTCCACTTTAACTGAAGATGGTGACCATAGTGTTGAAACAATGAACGATAATCTCACAGCTATCGTTATGGAGTGCACCGTAGAAGTAGGCGGTACGATGGTTTGACAGGATACCGGGAAGCTATCTTTGGAAACTCGTAAAGATCTGATTAAGAAACACCAGAGAGTCAATGTGTCTAACCCAGTAAATAAAAGAGAACTGACTGAGCAACCAGAGTTAATAAATACACTAAACCCTCATTAACTCGAAGTTGTAAAATCTGGGACAAAATTTCGAGATAAGCGGAGTTTCGAGTTAAGCAAAATGCCGAAAATCTCAGTGCCCGAGTCACTGAAAGAGCCAGTAACAACCAGTACTGCTAACAAACGCTCCACTGCACAATGGGAGCTTCTGTGATGAATGCAAAAGAATTTGCAAGAAAAACTGAGTTTTATTATTTTAGGAAGAACTGGGTGACGTTTGCCTTCTTGACGTTCACATTTGGGCCAAGAAAAGAGTCTTTGAGCTGCTGAACGCATCGCAAAAGCCGTTGGTCGCCGCCGCTGCACTCAACTTTCTTGTGGGGCACGCGTAACAAGTTTCTTGTCTCTGCAGTCGTGGGGCTTCCCGAGACTCTTCGTCGGCAATGTGATCATCTCTGTCGTTCACTGCCATTTCCACGATATCAGTGTCGGATGGCATCCTGGTAATGGGCACATCTAGCTCGTATAGAGTGTGCTCTTCCAAAGACCTCGCCATCTTTGGCATCGCTGGTGCAGTCAGTTGCCTTGCGAACTTCGTCACAAAGTTCGTCACCACCACTGAACTCATCAGTGTCCGGTTCGAGTGATTCCTTGTCCAGAGAAAATCCTGCGTGCGTGAAACAGTTCGCAATTGTCAGGGGACGGACTTGTCGCCAGGCTTCAGGGATGAGGTGGACTGCAGCCAGCAAATCTTATCTCATACTTCTTGCCACTCGTGTAAGAACACAAGATTCGGTGCAGCAGGCTCTTCCTGTAAAACTTTCAAGCACCCTCACTGACTCCTTGGTCCATCAGCTGGAGTACTGACGACATATTAGCCGGCAGGAACTCCAGCGCAACTGCCCCCAAGTTGTCAATTTTCGCCTGGCTGGAACGGTTCTCCACAATGAACAACTCTTTCTGACTGTCCTTCGCCATTTTGTGGTCAAGCGCGCATACGTATTCTTCAAAAAGCGCTGCAGTCATCCACGCCGTTTTATTGGCGTGGTAAGTCAAATCTCTCGGGAGCAGTGCATTTCTTAAGCACCTCGGGTTGAGTGACTTGCCGATAACAAGCAGCGGCAGCTTTTCATCACCGGTGGAGTTGGATCCGAAAAGTATTGTCACTTACTCCTTGCATTGCTTAGCGCCTGAGCACGCTTCTCCCTTTGGGCTAGGCAGCATCTTATAGAAGACAGCTGCTGCTTCGAGGTTGAAAATGTCCTTGTCCGCGTAGTAAGCCTTTTGCAGCTCGGTGAGGTGGTGGTTGCGTCAGGTGTCTGCAGCTCCTTCATTGATGGCCCCGCTGTTGCCGTGGATAGGCTTCGAGGCCACGTTATTTTGCTTCTTATATCGTTCAAACCAGCCATTGCTGCAGCTGAAATCTGTGTGGCCCATCTGCAGTGCCAGAGCCTTCTCCATCATCATTTGGGTTGTCACGGGAAAGTTGCTGCCTTGACATGCTGCTTTGACGTCCGGCAATTGCCAAAGCCTGAATCCACTTCCGCTTGCTGGAGAAGCTTTGCTTGAAGCCATCCAACACCTTCTGCCTGTTCTTTAGCACTGCCGAGACCGTCGACAAAGGAATGCCGAATTCTTTGGTGATGCTTGTCTTGTACCTTACTGCCTTGGGCACTTCCTTGATTAAGGCGACTTTTTTTTCTCCAGCGTCAGGGTTTTGCACTGCTTGGGGCGGGACATCTTTGTCGCCCGTTGCGCACACCACACACACAACAAAATCAAAGCCAATGCGTTGTGCGCATAGCTTGACAAAACAGAACCACACAGTCGTCCAGAGTGCTCTTCCTAGTGCACACATGCGAAGGGCAGCATACTGGACTGACCGCCCAATAAGACCCATTAGCCTTCGCACGCAAGCGGTGTGCGCATGACTTGTCCCAGAGTGGCTTAACGCGGCTGATGGTAAACCGCTGCGTGCACGGAAATTTAGTATTCGCCCTTCGATTGTGACCCTGTTCGGCACTTAGCAGGAACCAAGCGCTCGCTCGGAGCCCGTTTCACCTTTCGGTGTTGGCCTTTTCCTTCTGCCCTCCCAGTCAAAATTTTGAGATATCCATACTACGCCCGAAAAATGCTTCGAGATAAATGGGAGCAAATGCATAGCACCTGTGGGAGGTGGAGGCATGGCATAGAAAACTTCCGACTTAACCGGTATTAGCTGACATAAGGAAGTTTTAATGTGCAGAAAATCGAGCATTCTCTAAAGAATGGAGATAGCCTAAAAACGGTGAAAAGAAAACTAGGCATAGGAAAAAACCAGATGTATGCACTAAGAGACAAAGAGGGCAATATCATTAGCGATATGGATAAGATAGTTAAAGTAGCCGAAGAGCTCTACACAAATCCATACAGTAGCGAATGTAATCAGAATGTTATTGAGAGAGGCTGTACCGCACAGCAATGGGACATCCCGCCAGTAACGAAGGAGAAAGTAAAGAAAGCCTTAGTAGCAATGCAAAGGGGGAAGGCAGCTGGCGAGGATCAGATAACAGCAGATTTGTTGAAGGACGGAGGGCAGATTGTGCTAGAAATATTAGCCACCCTGTATATGCTTAGCCTTTTAACCTCGAGTGTACCAGAAGCTTGCAAGGACGCTCATGTTATCTTAATTTATAAGAAAGGAGATGTCAAGGACTTGAAGAATTACAGACCGATCAGCTTGCTGTTCATTGCCAACAAGGAATTCACTAATGTAATTGTTAATAGAGTCAAGACTTACACTTCAGTCAACCAAATGATCAGGCAGGTCTTCATAAAGGATACTTAACGATAGATCATATTCACACTATTAGTCAGATGGTAGAGAAATGCTCAGAATGTAACAAAGCCCTATAGATAGCCTTTATAGATTACGAGAAGGCATTTGACTCAGTAGAAACCTCAGCTGTCATGCAGGCATTGTGTAATCTGGGTGTAGAAGAGTGTTATGTGAAAATATTGGAAGATATTTATAACAATTGCATAGCTACCGTCGTTCTCCATAAAGTCAGCAATAACATTTTAATAAAGAAAGGTGTTAGGCAGGGTGACACGATCTCGCCAATGCTCTTCACTGCCTGCTTACAGGAGGTATTCCAGGGCCTGCTTTGGGAACAGTTTGGGATAAGAGTTAATGGAGAATACCTGAGTAATTTGCGATCTGCTGATGACATTGCCTTGCTAAGCCACTCAGGACATGAACTGCAAGCCAAGCCACTGGGAGGCATTTCCTGAGAGCCTTCCTCTGAGACATTGATGGAGTCATTCTGCATGACTGGAAGCATCTGCTCTGGTCCTGGATGTGTGGCGTCTTTTGGAGAGGTGCCCTCTCAGTACTGTATTTTCAGGTGGATACTAACTGCCTTCTCCCGACTTTTTCGTTCGTTTGCAAGGGGGCAGAACTTATACAGAGGTTCACCTTACAGGCCGGAAAATGCAGTGGGTACCATTGTGTCTGTCTGATGAATGCGTGGGTTTCCCCTGCAGGTTTCCCCTGCAGCTGGAGAATGGCCAGACGGTCGAGTGCACAGTGGCCAAGTACTTCTTGGACAAGTACAAGATGAAGCTCAGGTGAGCTGCCACCACTTCTTTGTTCTCATCTCTCCTCATTGGGTTCTGCAGAAGAACCAGTGATGCGCGCCAGAATAATGGGGCTGTGTGGACTTGAGCAGCGTCCGCGGTGTTGGCTGCTGTGTATGAAGTGGAATGTAGTCATGTGTGCAGAAAACCAGTCTCATTTTAAATGCACAACATGCCAGCCATTCGGAAGTCATTGTAGAGGCCTCAGAAAAGGGTGGAATGTTCTGAGAAGATCAGACTTTAGTGAGTAATGCTAGGATGTAGGGAAAAGTGCCAGCTCTTGAACAAGGCCAAGATGGCGGCCGTTGGGGACACGATTGTGGGAAGCAAAGGACATGTTCTGCCACATTTTGCCCCGAAGTCACAATTTCGATGCTTTGGAGGTGTACCATGGTGTGATCCATGTATTCTAATGTTTAATGCATCTTTTTGAAGAAGGAAACTCGCAATAAAATTGGGTGCCTATGGTAAACTGCTTGTGCCATATTTCTTATTGCAGGGCAGGGAATTTAGGCAACTGAAGGTGTGTGCTGTGCAGTACATTTCATTGCGCCAGAATGATTCAGATGAGAAATTCTAATGCTTCATGAAATGCTGTCCAAATTGCAGTCAAACAACAGAGTGTCCGGTGTTAAAGCGTGATTGAATCGAGTCCTAGCAGCAGAGCAGAGCATTGTGAGAGCAGAGTGTCCCCCCCGTGCAGGTATCCGCACCTGCCCTGCCTGCAGGTGGGCCAGGAGCACAAGCACACCTACCTGCCCCTGGAGGTGTGCAACATCGTGGCCGGCCAGCGGTGCATCAAGAAGCTGACCGACATGCAGACGTCAACCATGATCAAGGCGACCGCCCGGTCGGCGCCTGACCGGGAGCGGGAGATCAACAACCTGGTGCGCAAGGCGGACTTCAACACGGACCCGTACGTGCAGGAGTTTGGTCTGTCCATCAGCAACACTATGATGGAGGTTCGGGGCCGCATCCTGCCTCCGCCAAAGCTGCAGTATGGCGGCCGGACCAAGCAGCAGGCGATCCCCAACCAGGGGGTGTGGGACATGCGGGGCAAGCAGTTCCACACGGGCGTCGAGATCCGCATCTGGGCCATCGCCTGCTTTGCGCCCCAGCGCACCTGCCGCGAGGACGCCCTGCGCAACTTCACCCAGCAGCTGCAGAAGATCAGCAACGATGCGGGCATGCCCATCATCGGGCAGCCCTGCTTCTGCAAGTATGCCACGGGGCCCGACCAGGTGGAGCCCATGTTCCGCTACCTCAAGTCCACCTTCCAGGGGCTCCAGCTGGTGGTCGTGGTGCTGCCGGGCAAGACGCCCGTCTACGCCGAGGTGAAGCGCGTGGGCGACACCGTGCTGGGCATGGCCACCCAGTGCGTGCAGGCCAAGAACGTCAACAAGACCTCCCCCCAAACCCTGTCCAACCTGTGCCTCAAGATCAACGTCAAGCTGGGCGGCATCAACTCCATCCTGGTGCCCAGCATCCGCCCCAAGGTGTTCAACGAGCCCGTCATCTTCCTCGGGGCCGACGTGACCCACCCGCCGGCCGGGGACAACAAGAAGCCCTCCATCGCTGCCGTGAGTTCTTCCCTTTGCTTCTTTGGCGGAGAGGAGCCCAAACAGGCATCGCCTTTGTCGTTTTCCGAGAGTGTCCCGCTGAACGAACCATGCTTGAATAGAGCGATAGGTATGCTGTGGGACTGCAGTAAGATCTCACTGGTGCAGTCATGGGCCACGCAAGTTTCAGGATGATACGAGTTGGTAAAATTCCGTTGTGTATCTCATCTCATCCGCCCACCTGACTTTCTGCCACTCATTATGCGTAACTACCGTATTTGCACAATTGTAAGTCAACCCCACCATGTCACATGTGAGTGAAAAAAAAAGTCTTAGAGGTCGCTTAAGCTTTGCCTTAAGGGGGGACACAGCTCTTTGCAGCCGAAAATTGGTCAAAAAATCGTATTTTCGACCTTTCCATTTTCACTATCCTGACGTCAATGCGCAGCTATCCACGAATTTTCATTGAAAAATACCGCCTAATTTACGCGTTATAGCGTTCCGAAGACGTGAAACAGCGTGCGCGGTCCTTTAAATTGAGGTCTAATCGCACCAAACTTGGACTGCCTGCAGTTCGAGAAATACGCGCTCCGCTGGCGCCATTTTGGTTTCCTTTGAAAGGTCTTGATTCAGGCTATTCCCATATTCCGTTTGGCAACCATGAGCAAGCCCTAGAAGCAGTAAACAAACAAACTTGAGCAAAGCGCACTCTGCTATTGGTTCTCGAAATCATGTGACCAAAATGGCAACTTTTGGTTGGTTGACGACGTCGACGGCTTGCAGCCCGGCGCCATTTTGAGTGGGTCGGGCAGTCCCACTGTCACGGCGAAGTGAGGTTCGTCGCGCGCTAAGTGCGAAATATTGAAATTTACGCAAAGGTTAGGCTAAAAACACTGAAAGGGAACGAAAGGTAGAGATCCGAAGCGCGCTGGGAACGCTGTACCGTTGCATCCTGGTGTCTACATTCAGCGACGAGACGACGCTCCGCGACGGCGCAACAACGCCATAACCGGCGGTGCTTATCGTGACAGCGAGGATTGAACACACATCCTGAGGGAGCGAAAGGCAGAGATCCGAAGCGCGTTCGGTGCGCTGCATCGGCGCATCCCCTTATCTAACAATCAGCGATAGAGCGCCGACGCTTCGCGATGACCTGATAACGCCATCGGCGGCGGTGCTTAGCGCGACGGCGAGGAGTGATCAGGGCGATTCCTGCCGCGTACAGACAACATAATCGTGACTGTGCAGATGAAGAAGCAATACCGAAGCAGCTTCCGTTAACAGCCAGCAACGGCGCGACAGATCGAGCTTTCCGGTAAAGCTGGTGGCGCGGCGCCAGCGGCGGCCGCGAAACGGTGTCCGCAAAGCGCAGAATCGGAAACCTTGACGAAATAAACTTGCTTCTCAATGTTTTTAGGGGCAAGATGAGCAAAGAGCGCGTATCGTTCGTTAGGGGCTGACTGCGATCACAGCGCCGGTAGAATCGCGCGCCGCAACTTGGGGGAGATCGCAGTGCAAAGGCACTCATCTCGGGTTCCAGCCTCCAGACTATGCCATCTGTTCGCCGGCAATTTCCTTGTTGCAAGCGCAATTACGTCAATGGGAAATGGTTCTTCCACATCAGAAACGAGCCAGAACTCACTTCAGTGATTTCTAGTTATCCTTGGTGCCACGAAAATATGCCAAAAATGTTTCTCTCCTTTTTCTCAAAACTGCAATTTTGGCACATTCAGAATTTTGGAGGAGCGATATCTCCAGTTCTTTATCAGCTATTAGTATAATTCTTTTTGTGCTAGAAAGATAAATGCACAGGTTGTGCAATAAGGCTAAGTTTAAACCACTGCTTCCTTGGGAAAATTTTGAAAATAAATCTTCTGTCTCAGTCTTCAAAATGAGCTTTTTCTCTGTCATGTTTGACTGGCTGTAACTTTCGTCCAAGTCGTCCTAGAATGCTCTTTTATGCCTTATTGCACTCCTTGGTGACTCTGGATCATTTATAAATACAGTCGACGACCGAAAATTCGGACGCCTGATTTTTCGGACATGCTTGATTATTCGGACTTTTCGCGGCACCGCGACATGGCCCATAGAGCCAATGTGTAAGAGCGCTTGAAATTTCGGATGCACCGCAACTGACCACTCGATTTTTCGGACCTCGTTCGCACTCGCCGCCAGTACCCAAGCCGCCATATAATGTGTACAGTGGAACCTCATTAATTCAGACTGCACGAGATATCGAAAACTTGATCAAACAAAACGAAATTCAATCTTAAAGGGAGCCTCTTGCGACGCTGAAATTCTGCGCGAGTCGGCACATTGCGCTCGCGTGTTTTCGAATTCGTACTGTCCTTGAATGTCTTCCGCCGCACGAACTTGAACCGTAGTCTGAGTTCACGGAACTCATCTGTGCCGAGTCTTTAGTCCCGAACACGGAACGCGAATACGATCGCGGAGGCTACGCGCACGCCGTGGCCTCCGCGATCGAAGCGCGCTTCGGGCGCGCCGCCGGATCTTATTGCGGCCGCGATCTGCTCCGGCGCTGCGCCGTTCGCGGAGGTCACGCGCGCGCACCGGAGCTTCCAAGTGCCGTCTATGCATGGCGCCGTGATCATTATCATCAACTTTTTTCTCCGTCGCGACTTTCCGCTGTTCACGTCGGCATCAGTATCGCCAGCTGCAGCCTTTCGTGGCGTGTTAGCATGCGTGTTAGCGCGTTCGCCGTGATAGTGGCTTTCGCGTGCTGCCGCCGAGCTTCACAGTTTTAGCACGATGGGCAAGCACCTTAAGCTACACGGCTGGGAGTTAGCTCTCGAACGCGGTCGGTAAGCGTGCGGCGGGCGGGAAATTCGACCTGGCCGAGAAGTGCGTCCGATGATGGTGCTACCAAAAGAGAAACACAAGCTGCAAAAAGCGCGCTTTCCGAGGCAAGCCGTGCGAGTTTCCTGAACTGGAAGAAGAGCTGCTCCTCTATGTGATGGAATTTCGGAACAACGGCTACGCGTTGACAGCGGACATGCTGCGCGGCTTCTTTTGGCATGAGCGTGCACCAGAGCGCAGCACCAGCTCAGGAGTCTAAATACTTCGCGAGTGACGATTGAACGTAGAATAAATGTCGCTCATTCCCTGGTTGGTGTGTTTTTACATAAGAAAATTTTTTTTTCGCACATCGCGTGAATGGGCCGCACCCCGAAAATTGGCCCTCGAATCTGGAAAAAAAAAAGCGGCCCTTATACGCTTTTATACGGTATTTCGCGCGGAGAAATATAGTCATGAGTAGCTTTAGAATGTGTGCAATACAACTGACCGCTTTCTCCGGCATACTGGTAAAAAGTTCGCGATTTTTTCGGTGAAATTTGATTTTCCGGACTGCCCGATTTTTCGGTCGTTTTCGCGGTCCCTAGAGAGTCCGAAAAATCGGTCGTCGACTGTAGTAATGTTCTCACACAGTCTTATGTTAATTAACCAAATGAAATAAAAACTGGTAAGGCGCAAGAAACGGGGACACAGAAGGCACACAAAACACAGGACTGACGCCAACTTGCAACTGGGGTTTATTGCATCTTGAGAACAAACAGCGCTTACAGACAAAGGACCAGAACAAGAAGGACACACAACTGCGCTGACTAACAACTTTTATTTGGGAAGGGAGCCGATCCGCACCTTTTATACAGAACTGGAGGGAATGATGCGCACGCGCAAAGATCAGCAAAGTGGGAGCAAGGAAAGAGCCAACACATAGACCAACTATTCTTATCCTCACTGATAACCAACAACGCAGCCAAAAACAAGCGAGAAAAGCAGGGGAGACAAAGGCAGGGAGCGTTAAGAAACAATTCTAAAAAATCTAAAAGATCCTGAACAAGCCAACAACCAACACGGCTAAACGAATGACGATGGAAGGTGACAAAGATAAAGGCACTAAAAACTGAACAGACTGAAGCATAAAAGGTGCAGGAAAAGCCTGCGGAAGATGTAAAAAATCGGCACGGCTGAAAGATGACGGCATTAAAAGCATTAAAACAGATAAAAGCAAAAACCTGAGAAGCCGATGAGAATAAAAACACGCAGGAAAGGTAGTCACTAAAAAAATGAAATTGAACAGACAACAGATCTCTAAAGACAAGCAATGAAATGAAAAAACGTGTGGGCGATAAAACCTAAGGTGAGAGAGATAACAGAAAACTTTTTACATAAATGTTTAGGATAAAAACCATCGTAATAAAAAACATGGGATAAAACCAAAATAATGCGCTGAATCAAATCGAAGCAGAGAGGAATGAACACTCTTTGTCTAACAGGGCAACTGACGGCGTGCTAACGCACTCATCTTTTAGCTTGATAATAGTGGCTGCGTTAATAGTGGATGCGTTAGCACGCCGTCAGTTGCCCTGTTAGACAAAGAGTGTTCATTCCTCTCTGCTTCGATTTGATTCAGCGCATTATTTTGGTTTTATCCCGTGTTTTTTATTACGATGGTTTTTATCCTAAACATTTATGTAAAAAGTTTTCTGTTATCTCTCTCACCTTAGGTTTTATCGCCCACACGTTTTTTCATTTCATTGCTTGTCTTTAGAGATCTGTTGTCTGTTCAATTTCATTTTTTTAGTGACCACCTTTCCTGCGTGTTTTTATTCTCATCGGCTTCTCAGGTTTTTGCTTTTATCTGTTTTAATGCTTTTAATGCCGTCATCTTTCAGCCGTGCCGATTTTTTACATCTTCCGCAGGCTTTTCCTGCACCTTTTATGCTTCAGTCTGTTCAGTTTTTAGTGCCTTTATCTTTGTCACCTTCCATCGTCATTCGTTTAGCCGTGTTGGTTGTTGGCTTGTTCAGGATCTTTTAGATTTTTTAGAATTGTTTCTTAACGCTCCCTGCCTTTGTCTCCCCTGCTTTTCTCGCTTGTTTTTTGCTGCGTTGTTGGTTATCAGTGACGATAAGAATAGTTGGTCTATGTGTTGGCTCTTTCCATGCTCCCCCTTTGCTGATCGGTGCGCGTGCGCATCATTCCCTCCAGTTCTGTATAAAAGGCGCGGATCGGCCCCCTTCCCAAATAAAAGTTGTTAGTCAGCGCAGTTGTGTGTCCTTCTTGTTCTGGTCCTTTGTCTGTAAGCGCTGTTTGTTCTCAAGATGTTCCCCAACCAACTCGCCCAGCAACACACCTTGCTAAAGTTTATTGCACCAAGCCTGCCTTTTATACCACAACCAAGCCATATCAACGAAAGCGTAAAACGTTGTACATATAAAACGGCAATTCATGCGACCACTGGCAATAAAGTAACGCTGATCATTACAGAATATAATCTAAACAGAGCTTGGGAAGCCAACTTATTTTCTGGCCAGCAGAAACACATCAACCAAGGCAAAAAAGAAAAAAGAAACAAGGCACTGGGGCATGACAAGTCCACTCTAACGAATTATTAAACGCGTGATGAAGGCGAAAAAGAGCAAAAAATCGAACAACTATGAGATAAAACCACGTGAAAAAAGATGACCAACAGTAACCCGGAAAAAACATGACCAACAATAACCCGGAAAAACATGACCAACAATAACAATAAGGAGGGATGAAGTCTGAAGATACAGCACCTAGCGTCAAGTGATAAAAACTGAAGATCAATCCTGAAGAACAGTCATCTTAGCGTCTAAGAATCTAAAAATTGTAAAACAACGAAAGAACGAAATAAGAGCACAAAACCAAGGAAAATCTGCGAACTACAAAAAACCTTCTATAAAAGACGTCTCGGCGCTGCTAAGCATAATGGAAGGCCTGCTAACGCATTTGTTGCCAGCTTTTTCGATGAAATATGCCTCAACAATTTCTCTCTCAGTTTTATCTTTCCCACTCTTTAAAAATCTAGTTTTATCGAATTCGGGACGGCAATTAGAACAGCTCTTGCAGTGGTCAACTAGGAAGCTTCTTTTGTTGTTGCGCAAGTTTCGGGAATGCTCACTTGCACGCTCATTAAAACAACGACCTGTTTGCCCGATGTAAACGAGGCCACAGCCAAGCGGTATCTCATAAACCACTTGTGTCCTGCATTGCGTGAACTTTTTTTGGTGTTTTATGGTGCAAGCCGGCCGCTTTTCTCTGTTGGTCATGGCACAAAATCTTGAAAGCTTACAAGGCGCGGAGAATACAACTTGAACATTATGTCTGCTCGCTATTTTCTTAATGTTATGCGACACCTTGTGAATATACGGTATTACTGTTACTGATGAATGCGATACCGGCTCCCTGATGCAAGTGAGTTGCTTGAGTTTCTGCAAAAGCATTTCGCACACAGCCGAAATTAGACAAGGCGGATAACCTGCCTGTTTTAGCCTTTCAACTTGAGTGCGAAAGCTTGTGGACAACATGTGGGGGCAAGATTTGTTTAAGGCAGATTGCAGGGAGTTAGAAACAATCGCGCGTTTTACAAGCTTTGAATGAGTGCTGTCAAATGGTAGCAAGCCTTTCTTAGAACGCGGGTTGTACAGCCAGCAAAGACCTTTGTCCGGAAACATTAACTTGATATCTAAAAACTGGAGTTGGCTGTCCGTAGGGACCTCCTTGGTAAACGTGAGACCCTGGCCGTGGCTTGAAAAAACGGACACAGTCCTCGTGACGGCAGTGTCTAGATCCTGTTCCGGTTGGTTGTGGTATAAAAGGCAGGCTTGGTGCAATAAACCCCAGTTGCAAGTTGGCGTCAGTCCTGTGTTTTGTGTGCCTTCTGTGTCCCCGTTTCTTGCGCCATACCAGTTTTTATTTCATCATGAACCAACTCGCCCAAACTAGAGTTTTACTTAATTAACCAAGTTTCCTCCAAACAAAAGACATACTTTCCATGATAAATATAAAACTTACTGCTGCAGGAGCAAACCGATTGCAGTTTTAGAATCAGCACATGAAAACGTACAAACAGTGAAGATTTGGTGCAAATCTGTCCATAAATAAAGAAAATAGTTCTAAGAGGGGTGTCCCCCGTTAAAGACCGAGCCACAAGGTAACGTTTCCTCGGCGTTGCGTCAGCACCTCAGCTACTGTCATTGCCAGAGCATGCATGTGGGAAGCATTAGTCTTTCGACAGCAGGGGCGAATTCGTGATGCCTCCTTGTTGGTTGTAACAAGGTGGGGCAGCCATTGCTGTTCATTCTGAGATGTACAGTGTAGCCCACTTATAACGATACCAGATATAACGATATATCGGTTATAACGATCAAATTATTTAGATTTATCAATTTTCCCATTGCCCCTATGTAAAAATAAACCACATATAACGATACGATTATTGGCGATATATCGGATACAACGATAGAATTTTGACCGCCTGGAAAGTATTTACTAGGTAATTTCGTATGAATGTTTGCAAAAAAAAATAAAATTATTTGAAGAGAACGAAGGGAAAAGTGCTGCAAATAGACCGTTGTGGAGAAATCCGCAAGGAGGCGATGCATGCGGCCTTTGGAAGTAAGCGCCATCATCATCGCAATCGCTGGAGAGAGAAGGTGGGGAGAAGGGGAGCGTTTGCTTCGCCGCCAGTCCGTTGGCCACCGCCGTGCCGTGCGAAGGGTGCGGCCGTATCGCTATCGCCACGATCGCACGATTGTACGTGGAAGATGGCGCCGACTAAGCGGACGGCGATCTCTCTCGCGGTGAAGCACCAGATTCACAAGGATTTCCGGCAGGGCTTCAAGGTAGGAAGCCTCACTATAAAGTATGGGCTTTCGCAGTCGACTATTTCGACCATAATCGAGGCTGTAGATGTCCTCGAGAAGGCCGGCTCCAGCGCCTCGACGACCAGCGAAAGAGGGTTAGAGACCCTTTGTACAGAGATGTCGAAGAGAGTCTCTACCAGTGGTTCCTGAACGCTCGCAACCGGAATGTTCAGATCACAGGACCGATTCTGTCTGCAAAGGCGAAGACATTCGCTTTGCTTCTGGGACGTGAAAACTTCGAGCGCAGCGGAGGATGGATCCAGAGGTTCAAGGATCGCCACGGCATTGTTTATAAAAGCGTCGTCGGGGAGGCTGCCTCGCTGGATGTGTCGGCGAAAGACGAGTGGCTGGCGACAAAACTGCCGGAGCTGTTGGAGCGCTATGAGGAAAAGAACATTTTCAATGGGGACGAGACAGCGTTGTTCTACGAAATGCTGCCTTCAAGGACGCACGCGCTCAAAGGGGACCCGTGCATCGGTGGAAAGCACAGCAAGGTCCGACTGACAGTGTTTTTGTGTGCCAGCATGGATGGTAGCGAGCGTCTCAAGCCGTTTGTGATTGGGAAATCCAAGAGGCCCCACTGCTTCAGGAACCAACATATTCCAGTCCGCTCTCGGAATAACAAAAAAGCGTGGATGACTCGCGACCTGTTTCAGAAATGGCTGCTCGAGTTTGACGGCGCAATGGAACGAAAGAAGAGGAAAGTTGTCCTACTCCTCGACAATTGCTCTGCACACAGCGTCAGCGTGAAGCTGACGTCTGTTGAGTTGGTCTTTCTGCCTCCGAACACCACGGCAGGTCTGCAGCCCATGGACGCAGGCGTAATTGCCAATTTCAAGGCCCTCTACAGACGTCGCATGCTCGCATGGTTGATCTTAAAAATAGACCGCTCGATATCGCCAGAGCATGCTTCCGGGCCTCCTCACCTGAAGGTGAGCTTGATCGAAGCGGTGCGGTTTGTGTATGGTGCGTGGTATGAGGTGAAGCAGTCCACAATCAAGAACTGCTTTAGAAAAGCAGGCTTCGTGCGTCCCGACTGTGCGGTCTCAGAAGGGACAGATGACTTGCTCCCCGAAACTGCCGATGTGGGTGCACTCTGGAATCATGTTGCCGCTTCCGACAACGGAGCGCTCTTAGACGACTTTTTGAACGCTGACAACGCTGCTGCTTCATGTGAGGAATTCACCGATGAGGCCATTGCCGAGGAGCAGCTATTGCGACAAAAAGCGGCATCGAGCGATGATGAAAAAAGTGATGACGATGACTGCAGCATTGACAACGATGGTAGTGACACCACCACGCCAGCTCCAATGTCTTCACGATGTGCCTTACAGTCCGTCCAGTCGCTGATAGGCTTTATGCATGGTACAGGACTGCCGCACATGTACGCGCAGCAACTAGGGACGATGCATACGGAAATAATTAAGCTTCAGCTGCCGCTCAAGCAAGCGCGGATTTCAGACTTTTTTAAGCGTGATTAACCTATTTATTCTCTTTATATGTACAGCAATAAAGTGTGCAGTGTTCTTTAGTGACTAGCTTTGTTCTTATCCGACTGAATCGTCGCTGGCAAGTAGGTAAGTCTGCATGCACGGGAAAATGCATGTGTGCTCTCGTTTGCTTTTTTTCTTTATTTTTTTGCGGTCCAGATATAACGATAATTGGTTATAACGATCGAATTTTCCGTTTTCTCAATATCGTTATAAGTGGACTGCACTGTAGTGCCATTGCTGTAGTGCATATTTTGACAGAAGAACTGCCCTCATCGGCCATAACTGTGGCCGTTGTAAGTGGGCCCTGATCTCGAAATTACCAGTATGCGAGGCCACAAATCTGGCTGTAGTGCAGGTAAGGGAAGGAGAGGCCGTCTGTGAGAAAGCATGGCAGTCATTACTGGGCAAAGGTCTCGCGTCAAGGGAGCCATGCGCGGATTCTCGGAATAGGCCTTGCGAGGATGCCCCCCACTGCTGTGTCTTGTCAGAGATGGGAAACTGTTCCCACCCACGAGTTGTGCGGCAGCAGCTGTGTTCGGTGTCACCGAGATGTCCACCAGGCAGTGGGGAAAGCTGCATGCTCCTCAGTGCAGTGCTGAGCTTCTCACGCCATTGCTGCAGCTGTGCAGGTTGCCTCAAGTGAATGTTCGTGGCTAGGAGCTTCCATTGTGCTCTTGGAGCATTGAACTCTAAGCGACTTCAGCTGCCTCAGAAGGTGTTCCAAAGTGACTTTGTCCATCATGATTGCTGCATTCCTTAAATTTATTACAAAATGTTTTGTTTCCATAACATGAAAACAGACGTACAGTAAAAGCTGGATGATTCGAACCATGCTAATGCGAAAATGGGGATAATAATTAGAACTGCTGGCTTGGTCCTGGCCAATGCCCATGTAAATCATGGTGTTGCACACTCGCTTATTGAGATGTAGCAGGTCTTGCACCGGTTAATTTGAATGGGCTCCTGAAGGGAGGCAGTGTCCAGGTATCACCGGCACGGCAAGTGATAGACTAAATAGCATACTCTATCCTGAACACCATGATGCTGAGTTGCTTGTGCACCTCTGATAAGTGCGGCAGGCGTGACGACGAACGGTAGGCATAAGGTCTCTTCGATTTGCAGCACCAGCTGCACCAGTTCAAGGGGTGCAGCACCGTCGTCCTCGTTTTTCTGGTGCCGCACGCGCCCTCTGCACTTTTCTCCTCGTTTTGTCAAGGTGCAAGCCTAGTTCTGCGCGAGTTCTTCGCCGCCTTGCACTCGGTCTGGAGGTAGTGCTGGAAGTAGTGCAGCATGGCGCTCCTGCACTTGGGCCTTCGTTTTGCCAGTGGCCGGTGCGCGCTAGTGTACGGGTTGTTGAAGTGGCGCTGCACGCTCACGTGACCGCTTGGCACCGCTGCAGAACTAGTACGGCCAGTGCAAGCCAAATCGAAGAGACCTATAGTATCCGTGAACAGTCACACTGCATACTGAGCTTCACGCCAGCCTGCATCAGCCAGACAACGGAGCCCAGCTGTGCTGATTGGCGCGTTTCGCTAGTCTTATCTATCCCCATTTTTTTCTTTCCGCTTCGGTGCTGCTAAGTGTTTCAGCCTGCATGGCTCTTCTGTTCTTGCAGTGAGGCAAAACTGTGCACTCGTCACGTGGCATTTGCAGTTTGTGTGGTGACCTTACCTTACACTCGGCGCTGCTGCTTGGGAGGTGTGCGATGCAGTAGCGGTGGTGCTTGAGCACTGCTAGAAATAGCCATTGTCACACCGTTCTCATCGCAAACGCAACTGACCATTGCCCAGTCTTTCACGAAATAAATTTGCCGTGGTGCAAGCTGTTTTGAAGGGAAATCGACCGCACAGGACAATAATTCAAAGTTTCTATGAATGCTTGGAACGCGTAGATCTCGCGGTAGAGAGACGAGTTCTCGAGACTCCTCCTTGGTGCACCTGTAATGGTGGCCGTGAAACGCGCAGGTGGTGGGCAGCATGGATGCGCACCCGAGCCGGTACGCGGCCACGGTGCGAGTGCAGCAGCACCGGCAAGAGATCATCCAGGACCTGGCGTCGATGGTGCGCGAGCTGCTCATCCAGTTCTACAAGTCCACCCGCTTCAAGCCGACGCGCATCATCTTCTACCGGGACGGGGTCTCCGAGGGCCAGTTCCAGCAGGTGCTGCACCACGAGCTGCTGGCCGTGCGCGAGGCCTGCCTCAAGCTCGAGACGGACTACAAGCCGGGCATCACCTTCGTGGTGGTGCAGAAGCGGCACCACACGCGCCTCTTCTGCTCGGACAAGAAGGAGCAGATTGGCAAGAGTGGCAACATCCCCGCGGGCACCACGGTGGACATGGGCATCACGCACCCGACCGAGTTCGACTTCTACCTGTGCTCGCACGCGGGCATCCAGGGCACCAGCCGGCCCTCCCACTACCACGTGCTGTGGGACGACAACCAGTTCTCGGCCGACGAGCTGCAGTGCCTGACTTACCAGCTGTGCCACACGTATGTGCGCTGCACCCGCTCGGTCTCCATCCCGGCGCCCGCCTACTACGCCCACCTGGTGGCCTTCCGCGCCCGCTACCACCTGGTGGAAAAAGAACACGACAGGTACGCCTCCCAAAAGGGAATCCGATTCACTCTCTCATGTGCTGGCAGGGCCAACACGTGTCTATCTAAATTCACCAACTGTGTGATGTCTGTCACCAGGTGTTCATATAGAATGTGGTCGAGAAGCTTGGACAGGATATTTAAGGCACTTACACTGCAGTCCAGGGGCGTTCGTGGTAAATTTTTTGCTTGTTTCGCACGTTTATACACCACGGGAAAAAAGGACTGTTTTTCTCAAGTCTCGGACAAACATTTTTCGAGAAAAAATGTGATAGGTAAAGTGTACAAAATGCATAACAATGATTGAAAAAGAATACACTTTCTAATCAATTTTATTTCAACACAAATACTTAATTTAAACAGTGTAAAGTCGAAATAAGCAGCAAATATATTAAAAGGGAACAAAAGATTGTGTTTACTGACAACTCACCCAAAAAAAATTTACTTCAAAATTGTAGGAATTACAAAATTCAAATTCTTTTATAACTTGGCATCAAAATGTAAAAGCTATGATCTGCTTCTTGAGCTAGAAATTTTTTCTTTACGCTCTTTGAAAAGGCTCATTTCAGTATGTCCTTGATATGATTTTTACAATCCGAGAAAAAAAATTGGAAGTATTGCATTATGTGCCAAAATAAAGCCTGGTAAGGGTGCTTTTTAAAAATACAGATTGTAACTAATGTCATTACAGGTAAAACAGCGAAAAAATTGCCGACGATTACGTTACTTTCTAATGCGAAATTTGAGCGCAGCTCATCAGCTGTTTCAGCTTTTTGATAGATTGAGTCAAAGAATGCGATCAGGACATGTATTTATGTAGGCAGGCGGTTCGCATTGGTGAACAGCGCCAGCTGTGCGCTTCGGCTTGGGTGTGCGGGAGAAGGCATGTATTTATATAGGCGGGCTGTCCGCAGTGCCGAACGGCGCCAGCTGTGCGCTTCGGCTTGGGCGTGCGGGAGAAGGTGGTGGTGTAAAACATTTATTTCTACTATATACAGAGGTATTGCTTGGACCGTGCCTGAAGGGCCCGGCCCTCACAATCACTAGGAGGGATCCCTAGTCCGGGACCCCTGTGGCCTCCGCGGCGGCCCGGGCTCTTGTCACCAGGGCTCGTTGGTCCTGGAGAGTTGAGCAGCCGAGCAGGGCAGCCTCCCAGTCCTCTCGGGTGGGGTGGGGGTGGGGTGGGAAAGCAGGATTCGCCGGGCATGCCCACACCATGTGATACGTGTCCGCAAACACTTCCCCACAGTGTGGACACTCGCCCGAAAAGGCCGAATTGAAATGTTTGAGCACTGCCGGGCACAGTACCGTGTTGGTGTAGAGGCGAAGTAGCCAACGTTCTTCTGACTTATTGAGGCCTTTACAGGGGGGTGGGTATCGGCCGTGAGCGTTTTGATACAGGAGAGAGATCTCCCGAAAAGTAATAGCCGGATTAAAATCAGTAGCCGGATCAGGCGGCGAGAGAGGCGATGCCCGGTGGTTAAGCGCGCGGGCGGTAGTGTCCGCTACCTTATTTCCCTCTATCCCCGCATGTGCTGGGGCCCAGATGATGGTGCGCCGGGTTGGGAAATCCCGGTACTCACATCTGTGTAAAATTTGGAAAGCACGATCTGGAATTTGGCCCTGTTCAAAATTGCGGCAAGCTTCTCTTGAGTCGGTGATAATGACTCGGGACGCTGGACCATGGTCTCCATCAACTTCCCCACACAAGAAGTGAGAGATATGGGCCGGAGGTTGTCAGTGCGGGAGAAGGCATGTATTTATATAGGCGGGCTGTTCGCAGTGCCGAACGGCGCCAGCTGTGCGCTTCGGCATGTGCGTGCGGGAGAAGGCATGTATGTATATAGGCGGGCTGTCCGCAGTGCCGAACGGCGCCAGCTGTCCGCTTCGGCTTGTGCGTGCGGGAGAAGGCATGTATTTATATAGGCGGCTGTTCGCAGTGCCGAACGGCGCCAGCTGTGCGCTTCGGCTTGTGCGTGCGGGAGAAGGCATGTATTTATATAGGCGGGCTGTTCGCAGTGCCGAACGGCTTGTGCGTGCGGGAGAAGGCATGTCTTTATATAGGCGGGCTGTTCGCAGTGCCGAACGGCGCCAGCTGTGCGCTTCGGCATGTGCGTGCGGGAGAAGGCATGTATGTATATAGGCGGGCTGTCCGCAGTGCCGAACGGCGCCAGCTGTCCGCTTCGGCTTGTGCGTGCGGGAGAAGGCATGTATTTATATAGGCGGCTGTTCGCAGTGCCGAACGGCGCCAGCTGTGCGCTTCGGCTTGTGCGTGCGGGAGAAGGCATGTATTTATATAGGCGGGCTGTTCGCAGTGCCGAACGGCTTGTGCGTGCGGGAGAAGGCATGTCTTTATATAGGCGGGCTGTTCGCAATGCCGAACGGCGCCAGCTGTGCGCTTCGGCTTGTGCGCGCGGGAGAAGGCATGTATTTATATAGGCGGGCTGTTCGCAGTGCCGAACGCCGCCAGCTGTGCGCTTCGGCTTGTGCGTGCGGGAGAAGGCATGTATTTATATAGGCGGGCGGTTCACAGTGCCGAAACGGCGGCAGCTATGCGTTTCGGCTTGGGCGTGCGGGAGAAGAGGTATTTATATAGGTGGGCGGTTCGCAGTGGCGAACGGCGGTGCTGTGCGTTTCGGCTTGGGCGTGCTGTAGAAGGCATGTATTTATATAGGCGGGCGGTTCGCAGTGCCGAAACGGCGGCAGCCATGCGTTTCGGCTTGGGCGTGCGAGAGAAGAGGTATTTGTATAGACCTCCTCCATGTTTGCAAACAAGTGAGGTGGCGCTGCAGTCGCTAGCAGGCTCGCGGTAGGCAAGAGGCCAGGGAGTGGCGTCGAGTTGAGGTAGCGCAGCGCCGGTTTTCAAGGCTTGTAGGCGTGTTTTGAGTTTCTGAGAACCATAGCAATGGTTGATGCTTTCAACTTAGTATTCCTCGAAGTACACACACTCGCATTGGCCATGTACGGCGTATTTCGCCACAGTGTATCGTACTTAGGCATTGAATAAAATGATAAGTTTTGGCACTAGCCAGAATGATTTTACCTCAGGACAGTAGTGAGGTAAGCACTGGCGTTTTTTCGGCAGAGCCGACGTGCGCTCACTATCTGTTGACACACGTGTCGTGCAGTGCGAAAAGTGGGGACAGCGTCGATCGTGTCCCGATCTCATGTCTTGCGTAACCGCTGTTTTTAGCCGTCAGATCAGGCACCAGCCAGGCCGACTTCTCTCCTTCTTAAACTGGCCGATTGATGAAAAGTTTGAATTCCTGAATTTATATTCTTTCCTAGCCCTGGGTCTTTGGTTTTGTGACGAAAAATATAGCAAAGTATTCAGTAGAAATTCATAAAATTACGGTTTTTTGATCTGTGGTCGTAAAAAATTGTGAGGTAATGGGGTTTCTGATGGTCCTTGCACGTCGCGAATTCTGCGGGTTTCCGACGACGGAGTACCACAATGGTAGCTTCAGTACGAAGAGGGATCAGAGGTTTCGTTGATTTCAGTGCCGCATTTCTTTGTCCAAAGTGAAAGCGAATAGGCTATAACAAGGGAGTGAACTCAAAGGTTTGTTTTGTGATCTACCACATTTTCAGTGATTGGCATCCCTCCCCCCTTCGTAAATTTGTAAATAATGGAAATAGAATGATTCTATTTGTCGCGAACGGTTCCAGATACGTAGAGATGTGCAATAAATGTCCCGATTTTTTTAATACAGGAGCAGTAGTATGTTAGTTATTTTTATAACAAAAGTTTTCATGTGACTATGCAAGCATAAGCACTGATAATTTAATAAAAAAAAAGAAGTAATACGGCCATCATAGAGAACAGGCCTTTGGGGACATGCTGGCATAAAAACTTTCCGCACTTTATACTTAATTATTCAAGACCCGGGGTGACTTTACGAGGGTGTTAATTGTAATTACCGAAGAACTGTACCAGGTATAGCTGAAAATAAAACGCATTACTAAAATTACCAGAGCAATTTCATATTTGCACCAAATTTGGTTACATATATCATGCATCAATAAAGAAAAAACTTTTCATTGCCTCATCCCCTGTAAATCTCGCTACGTGCTTTTTTGGTAGCCCGCCTGCGGTTGCTTCTTTCCAAACAGGCTTCGCGATCATGTACTACTTCAACTTATGACACATGCATGATGCAATGAAAGGGATGTGGTTTTTAGCACACTTAAAGTACGCTGTTCGAAGCATGGCAACGTGACCGCGCAATATTGTCACAACTTACCAGACTGCTTTCTACTAGAATCAAATGATCATGTCGGTCATGTTAAGAAACAGTTTCAAGAATATATTAAATGCCCTAAAACGCGTCATTATATTTTCGTATAACTTCTACGCACGTTAAAACATGATGTGCTATCAACAAAATAACGCAGTCGTTGATGGTGAATGACCTTGCCGGCGCCCGTGCACACCAGTGCAGGGTGATAAGTACGTGTGCAGCTACATGCTTTTTTTTTCCTTGCGCAGTTTTAAGCGTACCATGCTGTTGTTCATTTGAATGAACGCAAAAATTTCCCTGCTATGAAGTACGTTGACTGGCAGCGTCTGTCGACACCCAGACTTCGCGCTTTTACTACCGCGGCCCATTTCCTATTGCAGTATTTATTGCGAGAAACCTATTAAGGCTAATCTAATTTTCCGTTTTATGATACTACGTGGATAGACAACGACACAGCTGGTCAGCACATGCTACTTCTGCAGTGCGTAGCCACGATGCAGTCGCCGGTAGCTGCGGCACCTGCAGTAGGCACGGGCAGCCGGAACCAGTTTTGCCTACCACGCGAAAGTCGCTACTGACATCAGCGCCACCGCATCTCCGTGACGTCGCGGGGTGAAGGAGGTCTATAGGTGGGCGGTTCGCAGTGGCGATTGGCGGTGCTATGCATTTTGGCTTGGGCGGGCTGGAGAAGGCATGTATTTATATAGGCGGGCGGTTCGCAGTGCCGAAACGGCGGCAGCTATGTGTTTCGGCTTGGGCGTGCGGGAGAAGAGGTATTTATATAGGTGGGCGGTTCGCAGTGGCGAACGGCGGCAGCTATGCGTTTCAGCTTGGGCGGGCGGGAGAAGAGGTATTTATATAGGTGGGCGGTTCGCAGTGGCGAACGGCGGTGCTGTGCGTTTTGGCTTGGGCGTGCTGGAGAAGGCATGTATTTATATAGGCGGACGGTTCGCAGTGCCGAAACGGTGGCAGCTATGCGTTTCGGCTGGGGCGTGCGGGAGAAGAGGTATTTATATATGTGGGCGGTTCGCAGTGGCGAACGGCGGCAGCTATGCATTTCGGCTTGGGCTTGGGCCAGGAACGTGCGCTGCCCCGACTGCGGATCTGATTACAGTTGGCGATGGCGCGAAACGCTGAAACGGGCGCCAAAGAGGTTTACTCTAAAACTATACAAGCACAAGTAATGCTGCCATAAATTTGGCACGACTTCGATGTGAAAATAAAAAAAAAAGCATTGAAGGGCTCTAAAGGCTGTAAAAAAAAATGCATTGAAGGGCTGTAAAACATGCAGACTCTGTTCACTCAAAACAAACCGGTCCCCAATCTACTGCCGATGCAGTAGAATCGCGTGCAGTGGGGTTTTTTTGAGCGCGCACCGTCCCCTCGCTCTACACCATGCTTGGAGCCCATAACCTTCGCTTCAAAGCCATTTCAAAAATTCATGCCTCGTGGGGACACTATAATCTACACACAAATGACACCAGTTTCTGAAGTACAAACCAGATGGCACCGCAACACCGTAGTGACTTCACTGCAGCGCTCCGCTCGCACAAGTGTACCAGAAACTGAAAGCAAGACTAAGAGGCCAACGGTCCGAGCTCTGTTTCCGCAGTTTTGAGTGTCTGAAGCAAAATCCCACGATGCAGTATTGTTGTCAGAGACCTGCTACTCGATGCATCGAAAATATATGCTGGTGGTGCAGTAGAATCGCGTGTAGTGGGGTTTTTTCAATCGTGCACCGTCGTCGCTCTGGGAGCACCCTATGCTGTACCCTTTGGTTCAAGGGCATTTCAGAAATTCGCTACTCATGAGAAGATTCTATTCTACACAGAAAACGAAACCATAGTTTCTGAAGAACAAACTAGATGGCGCAGTGTCACTGTGGCAGCTCCATAGGAGTGTTCTGGTTCTCACAGGTGGGCTGGGAACAAGAAAACAGGCCAATTTTTTTGGGCTCTGGTCGCACAGTTTGAGCTTCGGAAACAATCTGGTGATGTAACATCATCGCCGGAGTCGCTGCTACTTGATGCATGAAAAATATAGGCTGCAGATGCAGCAGAATTGTGTGCAACGGGGTTGTTTGGAGCGCACGATATTCCGACGTTGACGCCTTGGTCGGAGTGTTCGACGCTGCACCCTCAACTGCAGACCCATTTGAAAAATTACCGCCTTGTGGCAAAAATATAAATTATGCAGGGAATGAGAAAAGTCAAGTGTGTGAGCAACAAACCAGATGACTCGGCCAGTCCTTAGCGGCCGCGGTCACGCTGTCGTAGTAGTATGAACTTTTCGATCACCGGTGATCGAAGCATATTGGCGTGATAACCAAAGGGGTAGTTCGAAAACCTGGAATATTTGAACTGCCAGCATGGGCCTGGCCAATGCCCGTGTGTAAGGCTATGTAGAACGTTAAGTTGGGCGAGTTGGTATAGGTTCATGGTTGAAAAACAGCGCACAAAAGACTAGACACAAGAGTAAAGGCGACGACAGGACAAGCGCTGAACTCACAACTAAGGCTTTATTGCGAAAACCTGGGTATATAAGGAAGGCATAATCATGAAAACAAAATTGAACAAACAAAACTATGACAATGATAAAACTAGTGTCCGCCCGAAGCCCACAATCTGCCAAGAAACGTGATCTCGTTATCACTTAAAGCAACCGAAGGTTTGCTAACGCAGCCCCGTTGCTCCGTTGCGATGAAGTATGCTTCTGCTACTTCCCGCGTGGTTTGATCTCTGTGAGAATACAACACCTTTGCTTGGCTTAACAAAGCAGTGCACTTTTTCTTCTTGCTTTTCATCACTGCGCACCCCTTACAGTGGGTAACAAGATAAGATTGGTCATTGCCTTTATCTAAATTGTTGTTGTGTTCTTGCAAACGCTTATTCAAGCAACGGCCGGTCTGTCCGATGTAGCGGGCTCCGCAGGAAAGGGGGAAGCTGTAGACGACACACGTGCGGCAGTTGACAAACGGATCCGTGTGCGCGACACCGCAACCTTTTTTCTTTTTCGACACTTTCTTCCTTTCTATCGCAGCACACACTTGTTTAAGCTTGACAGGAGCAGACAGCAATACATGGACGTTGAACCTTCTTCCTACATTTTTCAGTCCGTGGGAGACCTGGTGCAAATATGGCACAATTGAGGTGCTTTTCTTTTCTTTTTCCGGACTGTTGAGTGGTGCATTCAGGGCCATCTGTCGCTTGAAGCACTTAAGTAATCTTGAGCAAGCCCCGTTCACCATTGCATCTTGGTAGCCGGCATTCCTTATCCTCATGAGTTGCGATTGGAAACTGTCAGCAACACCGTGGTGGCAGGATTTTATCAATGCACACCTCAGGCAAGAACTTACAATGCAGTTCTTCACCAATTTCGAGTGCCCCGATTGAGAACTCAGCAACGGCTTTACAGACCTTGGGTTGTATTTCCAGCAGACATGCTCACGGGCGAACCGCAGTTGCAAATCTAAATACTGTAGTTCATCGCTTACGGGCAACTCGAAAGTGAAGAGCAATCCAGACCCGCACTCTTTAAACACTTTGACGATGTCAACCACACTCGCATCGAAGCGATCGCGTTCAGTGAAAACCAGATAATCGTCCACATACCTAACGGTGGTGTGATGCAGTCCTGTCAAGTTCTTTTCAAGGTCCCTGTCCACATACATCAGGAAAATTTCACTCAACACGGGAGCAACGCTGGACCCAATGCATACTCCAGCTTTCTGCGAGTAGAACTTGCCCTCCCAGCCTACGAAGGTGGAACGTAGGCTGGGAGGGCAAGTTCTACTCGCAGAAAGCTGGAGTATGCATTGGGTCCAGCGTTGCTCCCGTGTTGAGTGAAATTTTCCTGATGTATGTGGACAGGGACCTTGAAAAGAACTTGACAGGACTGCATCACACCACCGTTAGGTATGTGGACGATTATCTGGTTTTCACTGAACGCGATCGCTTCGATGCGAGTGTGGTTGACATCGTCAAAGTGTTTAAAGAGTGCGGGTCTGGATTGCTCTTCACTTTCGAGTTGCCCGTAAGCGATGAACTACAGTATTTAGATTTGCAACTGCGGTTCGCCCGTGAGCATGTCTGCTGGAAATACAACCCAAGGTCTGTAAAGCCGTTGCTGAGTTCTCAATCGGGGCACTCGAAATTGGTGAAGAACTGCATTGTAAGTTCTTGCCTGAGGTGTGCATTGATAAAATCCTGCCACCACGGTGTTGCTGACAGTTTCCAATCGCAACTCATGAGGATAAGGAATGCCGGCTACCAAGATGCAATGGTGAACGAGGCTTGCTCAAGATTACTTAAGTGCTTCAAGCGACAGATGGCCCTGAATGCACCACACAACAGTCCGGAAAAAGAAAAGAAAAGCACCTCAGTTGTGCCATATTTGCACCAGGTCTCCCACGGACTGAAAAATGTAGGAAGAAGGTTCAACGTCCATGTATTGCTGTCTGCTCCTGTCAAGCTTAAACAAGTGTGTGCTGCGATAGAAAGGAAGAAAGTGTAGAAAAAGAAAAAAGGTTGCGGTGTCGCGCACACGGATCCGTTTGTCAACTGCCGCACGTGTGTCGTCTACAGCTTTCCCCTTTCCTGCGGAGCCCGCTACATCGGACAGACCGGCCGTTGCTTGAATAAGCGTTTGCAAGAACACAACAACAATTTAGATAAAGGCAATGACCAATCTTATCTTGTTACCCACTGTAAGGGGTGCGCAGTGATGAAAAGCAAGAAGAAAAAGTGCACTGCTTTGTTAAGCCAAGCAAAGGTGTTGTATTCTCACAGAGATCAAACCACGCGGGAAGTAGCAGAAGCATACTTCATCGCAACGGAGCAACGGGGCTGCGTTAGCAAACCTTCGGTTGCTTTAAGTGATAACGAGATCACGTTTCTTGGCAGATTGTGGGCTTCGGGCGGACACTAGTTTTATCATTGTCATAGTTTTGTTTGTTCAATTTTGTTTTCATGATTATGCCTTCCTTATATACCCAGGTTTTCGCAATAAAGCCTTAGTTGTGAGTTCAGCGCTTGTCCTGTCGTTGCCTTTACTCTTGTGTCTAGTCTTTTGTGCGCTGTTTTTCAACCATGTGTAAGGCTATGGCACCGGGAGCTCGCTAATCTGGATGTTGTGGGTCTTGCACTAGTTATAATTCAAGCCGGCTTTTGAAGGAAAGCTGGGTGTAAAATGATCGGTACAATAAGAGGTCATGAAATAACCGTTCGAAAACCTGAATTTAGGCATGTGCGATCATTGGTTCTTGGTTTGAAGCGAATTTGCAGTGAATAGTAATTTTCTTTGAATAATTTCTAAGCAAATGTAATATGTCTGGCGCACAAAAAATGTTCAATGCCACATTAGCCATTTTCAAAGTCTTGTATTTGTGAAACACAAAAGGCCATTGCATAAAATAAAATAATAATGCATTGCGGCTCTGTCACACATCTTGAAGCTGTGTCAACTTTGTGCAAAGGTCGCCATTGGAAATTGGGGCAGCCGACCAACATGCAGTGCTGACGTATGTGTGGGTTGTGAGATGTACAGTCATGGTCAAAAGTAACCAGGCTGCATGGTTTGCTTCTCATTTCTATAACAGAGCCTTCACCAAAAAGTTCTTTGAAGGTGAGAACAGGGGTCCTTCTTAGCATACAGAGATTGACACAGCTTTAATATAGGACTGAGAAGAAAAAAAAAACGTGCAGCCTGGTTACTTTTGACAAAGACTGTATGTATGGGACGTCCAACTCCTGCTGGTCTTGCTTGCAATTGGGGCGTTCCACAGCTTTCAGCCTGTTTATGACGGAACAGCGCAAAACACCGGGACAAGAGACAAGCGACAAGAGACTTAGGCGTTCACTTCTCACTGAACCTTTCTTGGACTGCTCACATAACCACCATTGCTGCCAATGCTTCACGATCATTAGGTTTCCTGCGCCGCAACTTACAAAACACTACTGTTAATGTGCGTAAACAAGCCTATATAACTTTTGTTAGATCTCAGCTCGAGTATGCGTCTTCCATCTGGTCTCCTCACCAAAAGTACTTAATTGACATGCTAGAAGCAATCCAAAATAGGGCTAGTCGATTTATTTCACGAAATTATAGTTTTCAATCAAGCGTTACCCAAATGAAGCTGGAACTTTCTCTCCTTCCATTAAGAACTCGTCGAGACATAGCCCTTTTATCTCTGTTTCACAAATTAATCCATGCCACTCAGTCACCTTTATCGCACCTGCAACGACCCTCTTATTCATCAACCAGATCGCACAATAACCTCAACTATACGCGCATTTATGGCAGTACTCACGCCTTTAACTTTTCTCCGCTCCCACGTGCTATATGTCTATGGAACGATCTTCCAAACTGCATTGCATCGCAGCGCAACCACGGCACGTTTCATAATCATCTGGTCAAACATTATATAGATAACACCTAGCACGTTTTCTTTGCCCGAGTCATGCCTGTTTTTTTTTTTGTTTTTTGTCACACCCTGTTTATCAGCCCATTCGCCTTCCTGTGTATTTGCTCATGTTCTTTTTTTTCCCGTTACTATTATGTCGTATTTATATTCTATTTTTTATTTAATGTTTTTCTGCATGTATTTTGTACTGTCGTGATAATTTGTAATCAGCTTTTAGAATGTAACAGTGTTTGTTTCTACGCATTTTTGGTTTCTTCTAGCTACTGTTGCACATATATATTGCTCCCCCCTTACTCAATGCCTCCCTGGAGGCCTGTAAGGTACCTGTAAATAAATAAATAAATAAATAAGCGTTGCCTTACAACTGATTTTTATTTCGAAGAAACACTGATTATTATACCTTATACCTTCTTTGTGCTGTTCCGTCACAAATGAGTTACCAACATACCCAAGCTGCTGTCCTGGCTGATTTCAACCATTGTTGTGCTTGGCTATGATGACGGCCAGGCATGCCGCTATAATTCAGGAATGGTCCTTGAGAGCTGCACTCTGAAAGGAGATATCGTGCTGCTGTTGCTTACTTACGGGGCCGTCTTGTGTGTTACAGTGGCGAAGGGAGTCACCAGTCGAGCAACGGGGATGACCGGACAGTGGTGGCGCTCGCCCGTGCGGTCACCATCCACCCCGAGACCCTCAAGGTCATGTACTTCGCCTAAGGCGGTCTCGCTTCCCCTCCCGGGCGGCCGACTTGCCCCGGCCGCTCCCTTCTCTGGCCGGCTGCTGGCGCGATGCCCACTGCGACCCAGCATGCCCCGAGGGGACTCAGAGGGGGAAGAGGGACTGCACTCCGCCGTGCAAGGGATTGCCCCCAGGGTACTCTTGACGGGGCTCCATGGCCCAAGACCCGCAAATGCAGCCTACCGGCCACTGCTCCTGTGCTGCCCGGGACTCTATCTTGTCTTCACCCCCGGAGGAGGTCTTCTTCTGCCATTCCATCATCCACCCCACTGTGTCCCGGGTGGCTCAACGGAGTGGCCCACTACTGGTGGAAGGGGGGGGGGATGCAGCTGGTCTTGCTCCTCGCCATTTCTTTGCAGAGCCTCATATTTAATTGTGTGTGCATTGCTTGCATAAATCCATCGTCACCAGGGACCTGTGGAGCCCTTTGGCCGCAGTGCCTCTCTTTCTCTCTTTCGATGCCAGGAAATACACCAAATAGCTGAGTATGTGGTAGCTCCCAGCCTGCCATTTTCTTTGTGCGCGTGTACGCATGCAGCTTTTGTGTCTCACCCGTGAGGTGTGGTGTGTGACGGTCACACGGTCCACCTTGAGATGTGTTCCCAGAGGTGCAGGGGCCCCGCGCCTCCCGCCCTCCCTGCCCCAAAGGGGTTGCCAATGGCCGCCACTTGCCACCACCCTGCCTTGGTTGACAGTCACGCACAGCTGTCCACACTTGCCTGCAGTCTCTGGATGTGAAGAGTGTTACCAACAACAGTGTGGGGGAATGTCATTGTTATAACTGACTACGTAACTGTTTTGCATAAAAGGAGGCCAGGAACAAAAGTTTTAAATTGGGCAGTGAACAAAATATGGCAGCTTGCTGTGCTCATTGTCGGTCAGTATTGCCTGCTTTGTGCCGACGCATCTTGATGGAGAGCCCCTCTAGCCTTGCTTTCAGATTAAGAGGAAGGAGTTGTGCACCCTTATGGAGTATGTGGCAGGGTGGCATTGTTTGAGCCCATCTGATGGGACAATGCAGTGCGTTAAACTGCCGAGGCTTTCTGGGCAATCAGAAACAGCTTGAACTACTCCAGGCCATCTAGTACTGTAGCCGTGCGCATTGGGAGCCTGAAGAAGCAATCGAGGGGGGGAGGAAGTAGGCATAGGGGTTTAGTTGGCTGAATTATATCGGTGCGGCGCAGTTATTCTTGGTGGTGATGTGGCATCGTAGCTATTTTCGGCGAGTGCACAACATATGATTACGTTGCTGTCACTGGCAACTGTCATGAGTGTATTGCTCCAGCTTTATTAACTGATATGGACCGTAGCTGTTCAGCAGCGCTTGTTAAGATACGGGAATGCATACTCTGGGCACTCAGTTGTAATGGGGGGAGCAGTTGCGGGAAGTTTGCCAGGTATTCGTGGCTGAAGGAAGGCCATCTTAGTTAGTTGCCTGGAGCATGAGTAATTCCCCTTTTATTGCAGATGGGCTTAGAATCTGCTGCACTGTGATGTCTTGCACGGTTGCCCACAGGTGCTCATAACGGCAGGCATATTCCAAAATGCCGAACTTGTGGGAAAGGAGTGCCTCAAGGCGTCCCACAGAGTTCTTTGTAGTTGGGGCATTTCGGAAAGCGGGTGCCAAGAAGAAGGGAGCAGTGTCTGCTTCCAGTGACTGGTCAGGGGACAGCCCGCTTTGGAACGGGCAGCGCCAGTAGTACTGAACCCTTGAACGACAAGTAGGTACTGCGGCCTGCCCGTTCAGCAGGCAGCCTTGGCCAGTCAGTTGCAGACTGTTGGGCTGTTGTTCAGAAAGTAACAACCGTCGACATCAGGATTTGCTGCAGTGCATCAGGCGAACCTGTCATTTGCGCGTCCAGATTTCGAGGAGTGCACCAGGCAAACTATAGTCGGGTGCAACTCAACAACGAAGTGGCTTTTCCCTGTCAGAGGACCCCCTTCCAGCCGATGGTGTCGGCACTCTCGTGACAATGGTCACGAGAATTGGCTGGAAGGGAGCCCTGTGACGGGAAAAAGTAGCTTCGTTGTTGTCTTGTATGCAACTGTAGCCTCTTAAATGTACAAATTTCGTACAGTGCACCAGGCAGACGCATCAACTTAGTTCACAGGTTTTGTGTGGACCAATTTAGTTTGCAGGTTTTGAGCAGTACACTAGGCAGACTTGGCAGTTGAATGTCCAGACTTGATTCACTGCGCCGGCAAAACCCACCGTGTGGAAGCCCTAGGCTTCGTACAGCATGTCAGGCAAGACCTGTTAGTTGAATAACCAGATTTCTTGCAGACACCCTTATAGTTGAGTGCCTATATTTTGTGCAGTCACTCCAGGGCAAATATGGGTGGCCTTGCTGTCTGATCTGTGCAGGTTCACTGGATTAGCCACACGCACAGTGTGGCCAACAGTGGTGGCAAGTGGTGCAGGGCACTCGTGGGTTGGGGCAGGTGCTAGTCACTTTGGCCGCTGGTGCAGCTCCGCGTTGAGGGTGCATTCAGTTTTATCTTTTTCTCTTCAGCACCCCCCTCCAGGGGTTGTTTTTTTCTGCCCCAACATCACATCACCCCCCTCCAGGGGTTGTTTTTTTCTGCCCCAACATCACAGCACCCCCCTCCAGGGGGCTATTTTTTCCCCTTTCTGTCCAGGCCACACAGTAGTAGTTGGTGCAGCCGCTGTGCTCTCTTGTGCACCTCTCCAGCGATCCTGAGGGCTGCGAGTGGAAATTTCACATTTACAGGGGTGGCCCACTGTAAAAGTTGTGCCTCTTGGGCTTTATGAGTTGAACTGAAATGACAAATATTGAAATGAATGCTCGCCCTATCTTTTCCCAGAAGCGCATCACTTTCCGCCATGGTTTCCTGCTCGGGAGTGATTCACCAGTCTCTGCATGCACCAGTAGAGTTGATGAGCACTCGGGGGTGCATTACTGACGTTTTGTTTGGCACAAAGTGCCTAGCATTCGGACGTTCTTTCACCTTGGCTGTCTCCAAACACGAGGCAGAAAACGGAAGTGCTGCTACTGTCCACTCTGTAAACACAAAGGAGTTAGGAGGGAGTAAGCTCACTCCCTTCGCAGAGTGAAAAGACGGCAGGTTATGTCTCCCTTCATCGTGCTGTGTGTTGACGCTTCATTCTTCGCATAGCATTGGCTGCACACATACCCTTTGATTAAAGGGCGGAGGACAAAATGCTCCCTTTTTTTCTGCCACGTCTGCATATTCGTGTTTAGAGTGTACAAGGGGCTTGCAGAGACTGGTGGATGTGCATTACATCCTCGGTGGACTGGAGGTTCCAAGTTGTCATTCCCGTAACTTCATTGCCCAATGGAAGAGGTGCAGCCCGTGCATCAAAACTTGTTGCTGGGTGGAGTTTCCTTGGACATCGTCCAGTGGATGACTCATTTTTGCTTAAGATAGTTGCTTAGCTGTTCATTGGCATAGATGAGCACAGGTGTTAACTCTAATTCAAGCCGCAGGTACTGGAAAGGAAAACTAGATGCTGGTGTAAGCGCTATGTCTCTGGCATTATGTTAGCTGAAAAGCCCGTGTATGATCAAAAGCCATACAGACAGCATCAAACACTGCCACCAATTGCTCGTGACATGATGCCTTTATGATGTTTCTTGTTTCTGCTAGTCCAAAGTAGATTAGAAGTTCTTATACGTATGAAGCAGTCCTTTCACTGCTTGGGAATTCTCTGGAGCATCCCTTCAAAACCACAGTGGCGAGTGTCCTAATCTGGTCAGTACAGGATGGACAAGGGGAGCACAGCGACAGCACTGCTCGCACACATTGCTTAACTTGGCACGTGCGAATGCACTTGCTCCGGCTGGCTTTAACCGGGGGGAGTTTCTGGGCTTGCCTGCTCAAGGGCCCTGCACAGGCCACTGTCAGAGGAGCTTCAAACTGTCGTGGACTGGGTTGCCCACTTCTGGAGGCAGCCCTCTGAAGATTGGGCAGTGCATTCCCATTGTGAAACGCTTGCTGTACAGTCGTTTGATTCCCATTGTCTCTGTTGTGGTGGTGAGCAGTTTTCTGGGCTTGCCTGCTCAAGGGCCCTGCACAGGCCACTGTCAGAGGAGCTTCAAACTGTCGTGGACTGGGTTGCCCACTTCTGGAGGCAGCCCTCTGAAGATTGGGCAGTGCATTCCCATTGTGAAACGCTTGCTGTACAGTCGTTTGATTCCCATTGTCTCTGTTGTGGTGGTGAGCAGTGCTTGCAGCACGCACACCGCATTATGGAAGTGTTCATTCCAATAGTGTTGCATTTTAGGGGGTGTCCCATCTTGATTGTGGTGGTACGTGATCTGGATGCTGGTAGGAGCAGTGTGTGATTTGCCTGGGAAGCGACCTGACTGTCAATGCTGAAAGGTGACTCAGCAGGTTATGTCTCCCTTCATTGTGTTGTGTGTTGGCGCTTTAGTCAACCCATCAGGGTCAGTTAGGTTGATTGACAGGTGCATTTGTATGCCCTCTTGGATCATGTGCGGGAGGAACCATCAGGCAGTTGGGCGCCAAGCTTGTGTAATACCAGAGAGTACGTGCCACTGCCAGGATGTGCCTACGGGGCCACTGTGTGTTGAATTTCATGCTCACAGAATGCCTGCACAGAGAGTAATAGGCCTCTCCTGAAATATCCTCCACCTTGGGGGATTCCTGCGGCATGGCTGAATTTGCTGAGGAGGAAGCTATTACCGTATTTACTCTCATAATAGGCGCACTTTTTTGCCAGAAAATCCGGCTCAAAGTTCGGGGTGCGCCTATTACGCGGGGTAAAATTTCCGGAAATTTTTCGACTCGCAAAATTGAACACACCGCGTAAACACACTCGTGTACGGGCCGCACCCCGTTTTCGCGAAGAAAATGTTAAAAAAAAAAAGATCCGTGTAAGGGCTGCACCGAAACTTTCCGCGACACACGCGGGAATAGCCTTCGGAATGCACGCGCCGAGGCCTCCGCGATCGGCTCCGGCTGCGCGCAACGGGCGCTTGATCGCGGAGGCCACACACGTGCACAGGAGCTTTCAGACCCCGCCCATGGAGGGCGCCCAAGACCAAGCTCATCATCATCATCATCGTTTTCCTCCGCCGCGAGCTTTCGCTATCTATCGCCATCAGCATCTCCAGCTCGTTTTTTTTTCTTGTTGTTGTTGCTGTCAAGTGCCGGGATTTGCGGTAGTGCGATAGTTATCGTGGTTTATGGCTTTGCCGCGGAGCGTTGCTGTTTTAGCTCGACGGGCAAGCACCTTAACAGCTACACGGCTGGGAGTTTGCTCTCGAACACGGCAAGCATGCGGCAGGTCGGAAAATACGACGTGGCCGAGAAGTGCGGCAGTTGCGACTGCGGCGTCCCTAAATTTTCGTACGCGACTCCAAGCGACGAGGTTTTCGTGGGCGGGAACGTTTCCGGCTGGAGATGAAGCTTTCCAAACAGACGTTTAAAGTGAGCATCCCTGAAAACTGCGTGCGGCTGTTCTACGCGATGTCGTTGTACAGTCAGGGACAAAAGTCTCCGGACCACGTGTTCCTCTAACGAAGCCGATAGCTCTGCTATAATTCGGCGGCTGGAGACCACACTTGTGGAGATAAAAGTTAAATTTTTGCTCTTTCATCTCCACAAGTGCGGTCTCCAGCCGCTGTCTGATAGTAGAGCTATAAGCTTCCTTTGAGGAACACGTGGTCCGGAGACTTTTGTCCCCGACTGTACGTGCTGTGGGTCCGCAGCAGCTGCGACGGCAGCAGCACTAGTATGGACTAGTAGTCAGTTCAGCAAAAACTTTGTTAAAATAAAGATTGGGAAGCGGGGGGTGGCGAGGCGTCGGCTTGCAATCGTGTAAATACAGTACTGATCACAGTGCAGAGTTCGGGGTGCGCCTATTATGCGCGGAAATAAAAAAATCTGATTTTTCGCGCCCTAACTAGGGGTGCGCCTATTATGCGAGTGCGCCTATTACGCGAGTAAATACGGTAATAGGGCTGGCTTGATTGTGTATTGATGAGATTGCATGGAATGCACTCAACGGTCTACCCTGTTCAAAATGGCACTCTCCAGCACATGTGGCCCGGTTGGTTTCATCCGACTCCCGATGTCATCCAGGGTGTGATGCTTGGTCTGAAGCTTCTGCACACTGTTTCACCAGCGAGAAAAGCCAGACAGTTTTAGCCAGAATCTTTTTAGTGCACACTGTTCATGTTTGCAAAAAAGCACTATTGTGTGGTGTTGGTTTGAGTTGGAGCCCCCTGTTGTGGAAAAGGAATGGTTTTATGGGGCTTGGAAGCACAGTTTTCTCTGAAGAGTGATTGCTGTTAGTGCTTGCATTTGACAGTTCTGGCTGGTTTTGCTTGCCTCTGTTATTGTCCTTGTTGGTTTCTGGTTCTGCGCTCACCCCATCATGCTGTTCAATTGTGTAATTCACAGTACAGTAAATTACTGCCTCCGGATTAAACTGTCCCATGTTCGTGCTGATGAGATACCCCTGGGTGATAGTCAAAGTCAATTTTATCAACCCTCTTTGTTCTTGTGCTGCTATAGAAGCTGTGTGTATTTACTCCGAGAGAGTTGGATCCGAATGAAGGATCTTGGAAAGGTGGAAGCGAGCGTTGTTTCTGTGGTTCCGTTTATTGTGCGAAATGCGTGTTGGAGCCAAGGGTGAATGCCAGAAATGTATGGCAGAGCCACCAGCGCGCATCTGTGCACGAGGTTGTTGGTTTTCTAGGGGGCCCTTGTATCTGGATGGTGACCGAAATTGCAGCGACTGCTTTTAAAATTCTCATCTGAAATCTGACCTCACTCTGCAGCAGCAGTATTGGACCGTCCCATTTCTTAAAAAGGTAAAAATGCTGTTAAAGGGTCCCTGAAATGATTTCTTTGGGCAACAAATCTGTAGAGGTTGTCTTTGTGCGTATTGGAGTCAAATTTGAAAGCTCCGCGTGGACCCTTTATTTTGAAATAATTTTAAAAAATCGCCACTCTCAGTACCTCGCAACTGATTAGGGCGATACACCTCACCGCGCATCCCCCTACCCCGATGGCGTCAGTGGGCCTAAGTGCCAGCCTTCAGGCTCGCCCGATCTGCCCACTGGCGTCATCAAGGAAGGGGACAAGCATTTAGGTGTGTCGCCCTAATTGGTTGCGAGGTACTGCGAGTAGCGATTTTTAAAAATTAGTTCGAAATTATAGGCTGCACGCAGAGTTTTCAAATTTGACTCCAATACCCACAAAGACTACCTCTACAGCTCTGTTGCACTGGAATATGCCCATCGAAATCATTTCAGGGCCCCTTTGAGATATTCGGTGGTAAATCTAAAGTGGTTGTCCAAAGTGGCGTGGAAGTCTGTCGAACCCTTGGCTCTTGCAGACTGTGGGTGACCTCGTTGTCCCAGATGGGCGTTGCTCATGATGGCGTCTCTGCTCTGTGCCCGCCAGAAAGGGGGCGCCATCCGACACCTCGTTCAAAGCGCGCTTCCGTCGCGAATCGTAGTCACCTTAATATATATATATATATATTTCTTTCGCCGAGCGCCTCTTCTGTGGCTGCTGCAGTGGTGTGGCACCGGAGGAGGAGTTGGCCGCTCCATGCGCACAAGGCGGCCTGTCTGTACACCCTTGTCATTTATTTATTGCCCAGTAAAGGTGGTTGTACGTAAACCGCGCCCTGTCTTCTTGATGCACGTCACCTCTCGCACCTTTGACAGCCATGCTTCGCCACGAGACAGCCATGGGGCTCGCCCAGGTTTACTCGAAACGCTCAGAAATTCCAAATCAAATTAAATGCAAAGTGAACAGCTTATTAGCGGCATAAAATTGAACTTGAATAGCACCGTCGAATCTGGCACAGCAACACCAGGAAATATTAGTTGGGGGAGGGAAGCTCACTTCCTTTCCAGCTTCGTTTCAAGAAATGGCAGTGTTAAAGGGGCTGTGATGGAGCCGCTCGGAAAACTTGTGCAGTGACTCTACGCTCCGGGGCGAGTACAGTAACTCGCTCAATCACTATCACCTGAGCCAAATAATACACCCCTACCTGCAGTAGAGAACCCACAATCGTAAGTTGGCGAGCCCTTTCCGGCGGCTTTTTTCACGCTCGCGCCCTCCTCTGTCGCACTCTCCTGCGCAGTTCTGTCGACGACAGGCAGCAGCGCCGCTGTGGTGGCTGGGTAAGCTCGCCAGCCTTGCAAAAAGTGGCGAGAGAGGGAAAAGCAAGGTGGTGGTGAAATTCAGATTTGATTCATTTTAACGTTGGCCAAAGACTGCCATTCAAAGAGCCTCTCGTTCGCAACGAAGTCAAGGGCGAGAAGTTTACGAGGATGAAACGTTAAAGTCGCGCTTTATAACTCAGCCTCAAGCAAACATCCACTTTTAGAAAAAAGGTAGTACTTACTAACTTTGGGGCAGTAACTGGTTGTCACATACCCTCTTAATAACTGCAGTTAGAAACAGGAAGGTTAGTAACAGCTACTAACCAACTGAGCTAGTAACGGTTGCTACCCACAGTTAGTAATTAGAAATTTACTGAGAAAATGAAAAACTCGCATATTTTGCTAAATTCGTCGAGCGGTGTGCTGGCGTGGCTTGTCAAATTTATGCGTATTCGAAAAATGGAAAAGCTTCATAGACACTTTGACTAATTCCCGAAACCAGACAGAGCTATCGTAGCGCGCTGCAGCTGTAAATCGCACTTAGGTTTAGGCTTATCGCGCATTAAAAATTATGCGAGATCATGGCATCAACAACCTTACTGTGCGCACACAAAGGTTCAGAATGCAGAAAAAGCACAACTTAGAGTCGCACTGCGTGTGCACAGGCAGATATTTCTCAATCTTATATACACCATAAATCAGACTCCGTTACGGGCTAGTGGCTCTTGCCGGTTGTGCTAAGATACCAGCATTAATTATGGAGTTGATAGTGTATAAACAGCTTAGTCTACCTATAACCATACGCCCCTGCAGAAATCTGTAATTCAAACAGTTTATTGGCACGACAGTCTGTGCCAGTTGTATCCTTTGACTTTATTTTACAGGGTTAAAGAAACAAGCGCACGCATGCATGTGTGAGGTACTGTACACATGCATGCGTGAGTTTGTTTTTCTTTTTTCTTTTTGGTGTTTCGTTTTTCTGTTTTATTTGTGGTTTTGCTTTGTACTTTCCTTGTTAGGATATTCTCTATTTTATGCTCTCTCCTGGGTTCACCACCCACACCGAAGGGAGCTTCTCTCGACGACATTCTTGCTGGCGCCTTCTGAGAAGCAGCTAGTTCCCTCCCTATCTATTTCTATAGCTCTGTTGCCCAAGTCTCCGCCATTGCCTTCCTATTTTTATTTGTCAATGCTACTTTTTCTTCGTTTATTTTTATATTTTTATGTGTAAATGTTTCTTTTCCTATTCCCTTGCCTTCGCAACCATCAATTTCTTCCCCCTAAATGGACTGGAGCACTCGCGTTTTATACTGACTTTGCGTCCCTTTCCTCTAACGGGAGAGAGAGTGGTTTCACCTCTTCCTTTGCGAACGGTGAGTAGAAAATGAGAAATTGTGTTCATTCGTTTGTAACCCTGATGAAGGACGGTCCTCCGTTCGAAACTGTTCGTATTAAATGAAGATAATCAGAAAGTCGTGACCCCTTCTTCTACAAGTCTTCCTGGCCCATTGAACGATAAGACCTGCTGCAAGTACATATGTATGTATGTATGTATGTATGTATGTATGTTTGTGTACACACACACGCGCACGCACACGGCCTGTCAGCGCGATTGATGCGCGATTGAAGTGCCATTTCGTGGCACTGTGTTGATTGCTGTTTATCATCCTGCTGCCGTGGTTCATCGCGTCCCTTGCCCCTGTTGGTCAGATGACACTTGCTCGTTAATTCATTCATTAATCTTTATTACTGCTCTTTCTTTATTAGGTGAGGGTTAGTACTCCGTACTCCCAAACGGAAGTAAGCACTTAGCTTGGCGCTTCGTTGCTGCCGTTTCGTGTGACTTCCCCCGTACTCGTCGGATGCAGCTTCTTTGCGCTTGTAAGTACGGAGGCTTCCTACTAGGAAGAGGTCGCACAAAACCAACCATGGTTCGAAGTTGTTATTACTCAATACTTGCCTAACCTATCATGAAGATGTTAATATAGAGTTCTGTAACCTAATTACTACTATTGTGGAACTAATAAAAACAGTAGCCGAAGTACAACAGCCTTGCGGGCGTTATAAGCCAATTTGTCCGTGGATGACGCAAGAAATTTTGAACGTATTAAAGAAGAAGGACTATAGGTATCACAAATGGCTACATCATAGAAGTAACGAGTACTGCTTGTACCAGTTCTGAATGCGCTCGTAATAAATCAATGTCGTTAATGAGACGAATAGTTTGCCCGCCGAATTAAAGATTTACCCACTGGGAATTTTGAGGAAATGTCGCAAATAGTAAATGAGGTGACACATAACGTTAAAAAACGTTCCAAACTACCCTCCAATGTTACTAAGCAGTTGAAGCCTTTGATAAATTTTTTACCAAAGTTGGCCCTGATCTAGCATCGAAACTTCCTGATGTAAGTACTAGCAGTGATCTTCCACGACCACTTTTAAATTCTTTCGTACTGCACGAAGTTGAATTGACTTAAGTGTTATCTGTTGTTATGGGTTCAGTAACAAACAAGGCCACAGGCTTTGATGGCATTACTGTGAAGCTAATTAAAGAAAATATCGATGTTCTAGGACCCATATTATGCCATCTATTCAACCATTCGATACTCAACAGCACATATCCATCATCCCTAAAGATAGGACGTGTTACTGCTGTATTCAAGAACGGCGACTCCTCTGACCCTTCCAGTTACAGACCTATCTCTGTACTTAGTGTCATTAATACCATGCTCTAAAAAATTCTTTATATACGTATTCACCATTTTCTTGAGAAATAAAACATTATATGCCCAGAGCAGCACGGATTTCGCCCAAAGTACTCTACCAGCTCAGCAGTCATCACTCTTACCCAGGCAATTAATAATGCTCTACACAATAACAGAATCGCAGCAGTTATCTTTCTGGACATTAAAAAAGCCTTCGACACAGTTAATCCTTACATTATGCTAAATAAACTAAAATATATGGACTTTGCGATAAGGTGCTTGACTTTTTCTCCAGCCACCTCAGAAACCGCCAACAAATTGTTTCAATTAAATCTTTATCGTCATCCCTTCAGCGCCTGCACACAGGGGTACCACAGGGGTCTACTCTTGGCCCGCTGCTCTTTTTACTGTACGTAAACGATCTGCCCAAGGTATTAACTTCATCCAAAGTAATCATGTATGCTGATGACACTACCATTGAAGTTACTGCTCACCATAAGGTCGAACTCGAAAGCATAGCAAATACAGAACTGGGAAAAATCTCTCACTAGTTTCTCACAAACAAATTAACAATCAATGCTGAGAAAAATAAATACATGTTGTTCCACTCAAAGAAAAAACCAATTCTTTCAACTGATATTACAGTAACTATTAACCAGAGCCAGCTTGAGCCAACAAATAGTTTTACTTACCTTGGAGTCACACTGGATAAACATTTACACTCGCAACATAATATTGACGTGACTTGTTTTAAGATGGCATCCGGTTGTTATGCTCTGCTTCAGCCGCGCGAATACTTTGATACCAGTTTCCTGGGCGTCCTATACTTCACATTAGTACATACTCACCTTTCATATTGCATCGAGTCGTGGGGCTGGACGTATAGTACTTACCTAGAGCCAATTAATAAGTTGCAAAAGCGAGCACTTAGAATAATTTCACTTTCTAGCTACACTGTACGCATCAAGGCACTATTTACTAAACTAAGCGTATTACCACTTGATTTACTTCGTGTGAAAAGAACTGCTGAATGTGTCCATAAAATAGTAACAAACAACCTCCCGTTTGATATATCAATATTTAACATCCCGCCACTTCCAACACGGAGCCGCACGTACGGCAATTTTAACTTGCCAGTGAAAAGAAATGCACATGGTGACCGTCTCCTAGAGTTTACAGGCGTAAAAAGCAGGAATAAACTACCACATGACCTAAAGACTGCCTACAACTTTTCCTCTGGAATAATACCCTAATAAGAATGACACACTTTGAGTTCATACTTTCATTTATTAGCACACTTCTTAGATATCTGCCGGATATCATTTGCGTGTAGCCGAATACTGATACCTTGATTTATCTATAGATTTATCTATAGGGCAATGTCATTAGCAATATGGATAAGATAGTTAAAGTAGCCGAAGAATTTTACACAAATCTATACAGTAGCGATTGCAATCAGAATGTTACCGAGAGAGGCAGTGGAACACAGCAATGGGACATCCCGCCAGTAACGAAGGAGGAAATAAAGAAAGCCTTGGGAGCAACACAGAAGGGGAAAGCAGCTGATGACGATCAAGTAACAGCAGATTTGTTGAAGGACGCAGGAGAGATTGTGCTCGAAAAACAAGCCACCCTGTATACGCAATGCCTTGTGAGCTCGAGCGTACTTAGAGCTTGGAAAAATGCTAACATTATCTTAATTCATAAGAAAGGAGACGCCAAGGACTTGAAGAATTACAGACCGATCATGTTACTGTCTGTTGCCCACAAGGTATTTACTAAGGTAATCGCCAATAGGGTCAGGACAACCTTAGACATCAATCAACCAAATGACCAGGCAGGCTTTCGTAAAGGATAGTCGACAATGGACCATATTCACGCAATCAATCAGGTGATAGAGAAATGCGCAGAATATAACCAGCCCTTATATATAGCGTTCATTGATTACGAGAAAGCATTCGACTCAGTAGAAACCTCAGCAGTCATGCAGGCATTGCGGAATCAGGATGTAGAAGAGTGTTATGTGAAAATGTTGGAAGAGATTTATAACGATTGCACAGCTACCATAGTTCTGCATAAAGTCAGCAATAAAATTCCAATAAGGAAAGGTGTCAGGCAGGGAGACACGATCTCGCCTATGCTATTCACTGCTTGTTTAGAGGAGGTATTCCGGGGCCTGAAATGGGAAGAGTTGGGGATAAGAATTAGTGGAGAATACCTAAGTAATTTGTGATTCGCTGATGGCATTGCCTTGCTATGTCACTCAGAACATAAACTGCAAAGCATGATCAATGAATTAGACAGGCAGAGCAGAACGGTGGGGCTAAAAATTAACATGCAGAAAACCAAAGTAATGTTCAACAGCCTAGCAAGGGAACAGCAGTTCGCAGTTGGTAGCCAGGTACTGGAAGTAGTAAGAGAATATGTCTATTTAGGTCAGGTAGTGACAGCTGATCCAGATAATGAGAGGGAAATAACTAGAAGAATAAGAATTTGGCGGAGCGCATATGGCAGGTTATCTCAGATCATGAATGGCAGTTTACCAATATCCCTCAAGAGAAAAGTATACAACAGGTGTATCTTACCGGTACTCACCTATGGGGCAGAAACGTGGAGGCTAGCAAAGAGGGTTCAGCTTAAGTTAAGGACAACGCAGCGAGCTATGGAAAGGAAAATGATAGGTGTAACGTTAAGAGATCGGAAGAGGGCGGAGTGGGTGAGGGAACAAACGCGGGTTAATGACATCCTAGTTGAAATCAAGAGGAAGAAGTGGGCTTGAGCAGGGCAAGTAATGCGAAGGCAAGATAACCGCTGGTCCTTAAAGGGGAACGGAGTGGATTCCAAGAGAGGGCAAGTGTAGCAGGGGACGGCAGAAAGTTAGGTGGGCTGATGAGATTAAGAAATTTGCGGGAATATATTGGCCGCGGCTGACAAAGGACAGGGTTAATCAGAGAGACATGGGAGAGGCCTTTGCCCTGCAGTGGGTGTAGTCAGGCTGATGATGATGATGATGATGAAGGCAAAAGGGGCTAACAGAAGGCGAGAGGTTGGTCTTTTTGGGGACCAACTGGCCTTCCACTGGCATTCGTCCTTTTCGGGACTAACTGCAAAGGGTGTAACTGTTGGTGCCCTTGGAAAGGATGCAGCAGTTAGTCCCCGGGAGCAGACGTTTAAGGAAAAAATGCAAACGACGCGTGATTTCCAGCGTAATTTAGAGCGGGATAGTTTCCGACAGAACCTGACACAAATAACAACGATAACGAAAACAGATATAAACATACAAGAAAACACTAGGATTCGAACCGACAACCTTTGGATTATGAGCTGAGCGCGGATATGGCTAAACCACCACAGAAGACTGTCGAAGGAAGAAAAAAAAAAGCCTTATATACAAAACACACACATTGTCTGTCTGTACGGTTCAAATTGTTATCAAACGTATCGCTGTTTAAAGCACAGTATGGAAATTTTGGTGTTATATGCTTTTGCAACAACCTGCGGTAAGCTTTAATACGCACGCACAACGGTCTAAATCGTGTTTTGGCCAAAAAAGAAGCGCTGAACTGTGCATACATTATGGCCGGTACTTCACAGCCACAACAGTTGTTTTCTTTTCATCTTTTTTTTTGCGTATAGCCCTATCGAAAAATCTCATATGAATTCATATGTGTCCCGTATCATTCCAGATGTGTTACATACGAGCTATATGTGTCAGATATGTGTCTCGTATGAACTCGTATGCAGCCCATATGAGTTATATGTGTCAGTATATGTGCCTCATATGAACTCGTATGCAGCCCATATGAGTTATATGTGTCAGTATATGTGCCTCATATGAACACATATAGGCTTCACACGAGTTCATATGTGCCACATATGTGCCTCGTATGGACTCATATGGGCATCATATGAGCCATATGTGTCGACAAATGCGCCTCGTATCAGCACATATGCTTCATACGAGTTCATATGTGTCACGTACGAGCTCATACGCGTCACAAATGTCACAGATGAACACATGTGCTGCATGTATAGTAGTTCACGCGCTACGGAAATGTGACTTGTATGCACTTATTACATATCTGGCATACCTCAACTGACACGCGACACTCGTGCGTACACAAGAGCTCCGATATGCGTCGTATCAGCTTACATCAATCTGGTGCGAAACATATACCCGCTGATGAGTGCCTCTTATAAAGTGGGCCTTGCTGTTTGAAACACGCGGAAAAGAAGGGATGGACAAGCGATTAACAAGTGCCCAACCAACGCATAAAAAAAACTCCTGGCCTGTTTCAAATATTTTTCTCCCTGATTCTCTGCTTGTGCCCTCTTGTTGTAAACAGCGCCTATCCAAACAGTATGACGTTAGGCGTTCCTAATGTGCTTGGACAAACGCTCAGCTAGAAGGCAAATATTGCCTTCTGGGCTTAGTTGAGCTGTTGAGCGAATAACGCCTGGTATTATCATGCAAGAACTCCGACTATAGTTAACAATAGGTGTGCAATGAGAGCACTACGATGAATGGTGCAGGCGCTGTGAAAATTAAGATACATACAAATATCAGATCTTTCAGTGCTTATCACAGAGCACATCAAGATTCACAATATCAGTGGAAGTGCAATCGGCTGTAGTTCAGCTCCTTAAACCTTACAAATAAACATTTGACCTCGCACCTAACCGTCGAATTCTAAAGTAGTGGGAAGCATAGCGTAAGTCTTGTCATCCAAATATAACGAAATAGTTTCCCATGTCAGCCGTGGTGTATTGCCGATTTGAAAAAGAAAAAACGGGAAACAAGTTGATGCACGAACAGGTGAACAAGGCCTACTCCACCACCCTCTAAGGGAAGGAACAAGTTGTCACGCCTCATGGGCTCCCATTGAGAGCGCCACACGAATGTTGCAAATATTCTGTGTATGGCTTGCACCTTCCTCCTCGCACAATGCAGGACTTAACATACGCGAGCTTTGCAAACAAAAATATGTTACAGAACTGTGCCCTCGCAAACACTGAGAGTTCCCTACCCATCCAAGCCTGCGTTTGCCGCCGTAGAGTTACAATTTGTGAATCCCAGTAGGCTGCACTGTTGCGAACTTGGTGCAGCGGAACGCCTAGGTACTCAAGAGGGCTACAGTCCCAGCATATGCCACCGAACTGGCTTGGCCTAGTTACCCAATTAGCCAACCAAAAGCCTTTGGATTTCTCTAAATTAAGAGCCGCGCCTGATACATCGCAGAACTGTTTATAGTCAAGTTTAGAACCTCAAGTACACTCTTTTTGTCAGAACAAAAGAGGGCGACATCATCAGCGTAGGCTAAAACTTTAACTTCACATTGAGCCAGATTCAAATCGGCAAACCACCCGTTTCTGGTAGCTGTGCTCATTAGGCGGCTTAGTTTTCATTTGCCTTACTTATTCGTACCGACTGTGCAGGCTCGTGAGGGGACTTTATGGGGATTCCTTAAGGAGGTTGCTGACACTTTCAGTTTCCTCACTGTACGCTTCTCTTTAGATTACCTGTATAGCCTCTCGAGAAAACAGATGACTCAGGCTCTCACTGAGTCTTTTTTCCCTAAACCATTGTATCGGCAGCCTTATCTGGGGTCTTTGGTCATCAGTGTTCTAAAGCGTGTTACGCGGATGTGCGTTCAGGCAGCCGCTAAAACGTTCTTTTTCAAACTACACTCAGCGACGCTGCCTGTCAAGACATTTCTTAATGACAGGGGATGTTTGTACCCTGGAATGTGAATTGCCGTCTGTGTAACGTGCCTGAGGCAATTGATCATTGCTTCATCCTGTGCCGTGATGCCATGTTCTTTTGGGACATACTACAACGAACTCTTAAGAAGGACATTGAAATTACACCATACACTATTAGACTTCTGCCTGTTGGCAAAAACTCTGTTGTGCCTTATGATCTGTTTGTGTTGATGGGACTATTCAGCCTTTGGAAAAGCCGTATGATGGACAGACATGCCGAGCCACCAAGATCGTCCAAATCTGTGTTTTGTGAACAGTGTGCTTTGGTGTGGAGTGTTTATGCTGCACGCGAAGAACCTCCAAGCTGGCTACCGTGCCTAGATGCATGTGTGTGCCTCCCTGAATTTTGATGTTTTGATGGGGATGCAGTGTTGAGTTAGGGCTATGGCGGGCTCCTATTAAGCAGCCCGATAACTTGAGACGCGAACCAGTCTGATTGAAGTTGTCCTCCTTTCTGCGGAAGTTCTTCCATGCAATAAAGAAAGAAAAAAGTCAGCCGTGGTGTAGTGGTTAGTGTAGTAAGCCGTAGATCTCTAGGTCAGTGGTACGAATCCGGTCCCACCCGTAGTTTTTTTTTTCGCGTCCAAATTTTTTCTTTGCTTTCTTTAGTTCACTAACTTCAATGGAAGCTATTTTATTGTTAATTGCCTTATAATTCCACCCCAGCCCTTCCCTTTCCTTTCTCAATAATTGTAAACCAGACACATATGACATATATCACACATATGACACATATCACACATATGACATATATCACACATATGACACATATTCCATAATCTCGTATGAACCAGAAACATATGGCACATATATATGAGATTTTTCGATAGGGAAGGTGGTCTTATTTCTTGCAATCGGCAGCAGCACATTACAGCCTGTTGAAAACAAATATATAAGGTGATGGTTCACTTCGTTTTTTGTTACTGGCGGACAGCGGTGAGAGGGAATTGGCTGCTTTCCACTCACCGATTCGCTAAGTGTCGCCGATACTTACACAGCATCCCATAAGCTCGTAAACAAATGGCAACGATATGAAACTACGTGTACTTGCTCAACCCTAACCTTTACAACTCACATTCGGCACGTATTGAAGCTCGTAGTATTTGTTTATGCACTTGCACAGCTGCCGGCCGTTTAGGTTGCACGAAGCCTTTTTCTCACGCAAAAGGGTATCCGCTTCGTCACAGGCTGCGGAAGTGCTCTCACTGGCCTTAGACCACGCCCTGCGCTTCAAAAATCGAGTACTATTGCAGTCGTGGATTTTCGCGTGCTGTTATGCTGCGATTCGCCCCCCGCTAGTCTTTTTCTCGGCAGTTAGTCAGTTGAGTTTGCGCGCAGCGCGCATTTGTGGCAGGAAGATTTCGGGACTAGCGGGGCACTTTGAGGACTAAGTTGTCTTTACTCCCCCCTGGGCCGGTTTTTTTCTTGACCCATAGCCAACGGCTATGGGTCCGAGCAGTGTTTGCGTATATTTGTATAGCAACAAAGAGCATTTAATACATGAAAAAAAAACTTGGGCTCGCATGTACTTGCCGCGTGCTGTAGCGTTTGGACCAACTACAGCAAAGATTAAAACTTATGGAGATGGCGATACTCAAAGCATAGCGCGAAAGGCTGGCAGTATATATATATATATATATATGGCCGCCGCAGTGGCTTAGTGGTCATGGCCGTGGTGGTCGTATTTGCGTGTGTACTATGAGATATCAGTGCACGGTAAAGAACCACAGTTGGTCGAAATTTCCGGAGCCCCTTCACTACGGCGTCCCTCACGGCCTGAGTATATATATACATGGTCTGTTCTGAAAGTAGTAGGACTGGTTTTTTCCTGGGCGAACGGGCGGACGAGAGGTGGTCTGCGCGTGCAGGATCGTTGAAGGCGGATATTGGGAATGCTGGAGAAAATCGGCAGTCGGCTCTCGGCCGTTAGAAAGAGGAGGTCGCTTGTACTGTGAACCCCTGTCGAAACGTCTCGTCACGCAGAATCGTCGAGCGTTTACTGCATCAGCGATACGCGATCAAATTTTGAGTAAATCTTGGTAAAACGGGCAAAGAGACTCACAACATGACTAAGGAGGCCTACGGTGACGCTTCCATGGGTAGATCAGGTGTTTTTGATAGGCACAAGCTTCTCCGAGAAGGTAAGGAAAGAGTGGAGGAAGACGACCGCTTCAGGCGCCCTTCGACCAGCAAGACCAACGAAAATGTGTAGCGAGGGAAACATTTACTTAACAGTGATCTATCAGAATGATTGCTGATGACTTGAGCATTCCTCATACCCAAGTTTTTGGGATCGTGACAGAAAACTTACCCATGAGGAAAGCGTGCGCGAAGTTGGTGCCGGGAGTGTTGTCAGAGGAGGAAAAGGCCAACCGGTAGGATCTTCTTCGTCATCTGAATGAGGACCCCGATTTTTTGTCCCGCACAAGGCGGCAACGCTGTCTCAGCCCCCCTACAGCCTCGACTTGGCCCTGCCAGACTTTTTTCTATTCCCGAGAATATAATCGACGCTCGAGGGGAAACATCACGGATCGGTAGAGGTGGTTCAACAGGCCGTGACGAGGGAGCTAAACAGCATTCCGGTCCAGGCGTTCCTGGAGGCGTACGAAAATTGTCAAACTCATTAGCAGCAGTGAGTAGGTGCGGAAGGGTGCTACCTTGAGAAATTGTAATCGTTTGTACTATTCTCTTGAATAAATTTTGTTTAAAAAAATGAGTCCTACTACTTTCAGAACAGACCATGTATATATTGAAAGGGGGTTCGCGTACTAGTGAACTCGGCGGTTCAGTTCACCAAACAGCTGAGCGGACGGCAGCAAAATCAGTCAGTCTAGAGAGCTGGAGCCGAGCGCCGGCACTTCGTCGTCAACTTCTTCGTCTGCCAACGAGGCAACATGAGGCGCGTTCATCATAGTTCAGGCGCGTTCATTGTAATTCACTACAATGGCCCCGGCATGGAAGAGGAGCCATCCTGGCGACCTATGGTGATGGCAAGAGGAGCGGGTCGTAATAAGTCTTGAGGCAACTGACATGGACAAGTTCACAGCAGCGACGACGCATGTCCGAAGAGGGTGTAAGCGGCTCTACAATGTAATTAACAGGGGATGTTGATTCGACAACGCGGTAAGGGCCATGATGTATACGAAATTTCGAGAAACTGTCCTGGAGTAGTGGAGGGGACCCGAAGCCAAAATAATGAACCCGGAGAGAAACGTGCGGGGTTGGACGGGCATCGTGTTCATGCTTTCGGCGACCATGGGAGTCCGAGGTGAAAGAACGGGCCACTTGGCGACATTCCTCGGCGTGCTTGGCGAGTTCGGAAAGGGGCGTGAATTCGGAGGCGTCCGGAGTGTACGGCAAAACCGTGCCCATTGTGGAGGATGGCTCACGGCCATACAGCAGGTAGAAAGGGGAAAATCCCGTGGTTGACTGGGTGGCGGTGTTGTATGCGTACGTCACAAAAGGCAGGGCAGCGTCCCAGTTAGACTGATCTGACGAGACGTATACATGGTGCGCATATCGGCGAGAGTGCGATTAAAGCGCTCAGTCAGCCCGTTAGTTTTAGGGTGTTAGGCAGTGGTGGTCCGATGAATGATGCGACACTCTTTGAGGAGGGCTTCCACCACGTCCGAAAGAAAGACACGGCCTCGATCACTGAGCAACTCGCGCGACGCACCATGGCGAAGAACAAAATTGTGCAGCAGGAAGTGGGCAACGTCGCGAGCAGTGGCAGCGGGTAGTGCGGCGGTCTCTGCATATCGGGTTAGGTGGTCGACGCTAACAATTATCCAGCGGTTCAATGTTAATGTGTAGGGCAGTGGGCCGTAGAGGTCGACGCTCGTACGGGGCGCGGGAGACTTGCGTTGCTGACAGGCGATGCAGGAGCAGACGTATTGGCGAATGTACCCGTACCTTCGCCGCCTACAATAACGCTGAGATACGCCAATAATAAGGCTGAGAAACGGGTGTGCATCGCGTTGAGATGCGAGAGGTACGGGGATCGAAACACCTCATCTCCACCAAATGAAAGGGCGTTCGCGTTCTAGTGAACTCGGCGGTTCAGTTCACCAAACAGCTGAGCGGACGGCAGCAAAATCAGTCAGTCTAGACCATAGAGTTTCTTACTATTACCTAGAGGGAAAGCTGGCAAGCCGTCTATGGGAGTTTGCATGGAGACCCCACGTGACCACCTCAGCCACCATGGGCGCTCAAAGCATCATGGGGCGGTGAGCTACTTGTTGCGGAACTGCAACTTTTGGCGAAAAAATAATAAAAGAATAAAGCTGTTTGATAACTACAAACATCCTAACATTCAATATCTTGTCTAATGATTGCAACAAACGAGCAGAAAAGCATTTAAGTGCAAAGTTTGCCTAAAATAAGACATGACTAGCTTTCCTATTGGCCAAGTGATGAACACTAAAAAAACTAATATTTCGTAATTAACAGGCGCACTTTTAAAAGTAAATATGTTTTCAGAAAAAATGTTGTTGTTTAGATACTTTAAGAGGTTTTTTAATGGCATTTTGGAAGAGTAAAACCTTTTATTGGCGTCGTGTGTCGTCGCGTCTTCACTACTATGGCTTTTGCACACTGCGTTCGCGCGAAAGTCGTCTGCGCACACACGAACTACGTTTTCGGAATGAAACGCCTTAGTACTGCCACTCTGTGTTCCCGAAAAACTACGACTGTGCCGCAACAAGTAGCTCACCGCCCCATGATGCTTTGAGCGTCCATGTCGGCTGAAGTGCAGCGCCGCCAGCTTTCCCTCTAGGTAGTAGTAAGAAACTCTATGGTCTAGACAGCCAGAGAGCTGGAGCTGCGCGTCGGCACTTCGCTGTCAACTTCTTCGTCTGCCAACGAGGGAACATGAGGCGCGTTCATTGTAAATCACTTCAATATATATATATATATATATATATATATATATATATATATATATATATATATATATATATATATATATATAGATAGGTACAGTCGCGAGCAAAAAATATAAGCACAGGTCACTGGCGATTAGAATTCGTATATCTCACCACGTGGCGCTGCGGTACGCCGACCTGCTTATCGGGCCGTTTCCATGTTTTGCAGCCTAGGGGGGGGGGACGGCAGGAAGTAAGCTTTATCAAGCGTGCACCGCCCGAGCGTTATCATGAGCAAAGATTGCTTCTTTTTTATTAGTTTTTTTTATGTCCGCGATGGTTTGTCAAAAGGAACTCGCGGGAACAATATATGATAGCGCTGCTTTTAGGCAGCAATTTTGCTGTCCGTGGCAGTCCACTGAACCCCCCTAATACTGTAGAATGGGAACGTCCCGGCACTCTCGTTATCACCCTGGATGGATGGATGGATAGGAGCGCCCCCTTTGAAACGGGTGGTGGCAATTGCCACCATGCTCAGCTTTTCTTTATTTATTATTTTTTTTGTTTACTGTGTTGGCAATTCTCATTAAGATTCTCCATCACCTTTGCCTACGGTTTCCTACTATTCTAACCTTATGCCACATCTCTGCTTTTCAGCCACCAATCCTCCAATCGCTTTTTGCTGACTTCCACTGCAGATTTATTTACATGACCATTGTTATCTTTAAACCCTAGGGCCTCAGAAAGAGTGACTGTGCCTGCATCGACATCCGGATGGATACCATCACATTTGATTATGAGGTGTTCAATTGTTTCCACAGATCTACCACACACTGCACATGTGTCATCTTCTTCGTTAAATTTCTTTTTGTAGCTGCGCGTTCTAAGACACCCTGATCTAGCTTCAAAAAGTAGGGCACTGCCTCTTGAGTTATCATAGAAAAATTCTTTCCTGATCTGCCTTTTCCAGAATCGATATAGTTCTACACTATGTTTCTTTTCCATTGAATTCATCCAATTTTTAACTTCCGCGTTTTTAACCTGTCGTTTAATGCTCTTTCTTTCTCCGTCCTCATGACCGGCATACTTACTGGTTAGTTTTCTAGTTCTTTTCCGCCACTGTGAGTCAACGTTCTTTCTGTGTAAATACTTAAATACCTTAGCTGCCCATCTGTTATCGTCCAATTTCCTCAGGCGTTCTTCATATAGTATTTTACTCTTAGCCTCCCGCGCCTCGAACGATGCCCAGCCCATATCCCCTTGTACTGCCTCGCTTGTGGTTTTGCCGTGGGCGCCTAGTGCTAATCTTCCAACAGCTCTCTGATTTGCGTCTAATCTCGACTGAACCCTCCTCGCCACCCGCAGCGCCACGCGTTTTCGTTCCGGCACTCTGGTGTTCCGTCGTGTGTGCTAATCTTTTTTACCCGCGACTGTACAGTATTACGACAAACGCGACTTTTCTTTTAACGTTTATTTTGCCAACAGTTTCGGGAATGGTATTCCCTTCGTCAGGGCGGCTTACAATGAATCCGTTTCGTCAATATAAGGACACAGAACAAGCGAGGAGGTATAATCTCCGCCCTCTAAACAAACTTGAGAATGAGGGCAGGGGACCGTATAATAGGCAGCACGACAAGTCTCACACGGGCCGCGGCTGAACAACAACCAGAAAAACAAACGGGGAGGTGGAAATGGCAAAGTAGTAGCAAATAACGAGCCTGAACAGCACAGCACGGGAAGCTCACTGCGGGACACGGGTTTGGACAGCCTAGTATATTTATGGGAAAAGGGGCGCCAGATTGTCTGGTAGAAAAGCCCGACAGGAGAGCAAACCGACGAAATGAAGCAAAAATACGCAGAGGGCACAGTCGCAAGTTGCCGTTGCAGCGGTTAACAAGTGAGTGTTGGCCGTCTCTCGAACGCGTCCCTTGCAAGCGTCTCAGGATACCTGATACGGGCCGCCCGCTCGGACCCGGCGGCGTCTTGCGGGGTTGTGCAGTTATGGGGGGGTAGCGGCTTCCGTGTGCGCCGAGAGCCGGGTTTAACGCTCTTTTGCCCCTTCTATCGCTGTGCTGTTCAGGCTCGTTCTTTGCTACTACTTTACCATTTCCACCTCCCTGTTTGTTTTTCTGGTTGTTGTTCAGCCGTGGCCCGTGTGAGACTTGTCGTGCTGCCTATTATACGGTCCCCTGCCCTCATTCTCAAGTTTGTTTAGAGGGCGGAGATTATACCTCCTCGCTTGTTCTGCGTCCTTATATTGACGAAACGGATTCATTGTAAGCCTGCCCTGACGAAGGGAATACCATTCCCGAAACTGTTCGCAAAATAAACGTTAAAAGAACAGTCGCGTTTGTCGTAATACTGTACCTAAACTAGTAAACTGGGCCATTGGAACCCCTACTGAATACAATATATATATATATATATATATATATATATATATATATATATATATATATTACGATGAAAAAACTTGCTCGACTGCTGATAACATAAGGAAAGAGTTGAAGTACACTTCTTAGAGAAACATTTATTTACCGACGGTTTCAGACGGTGGACCGTCCTTCATCAGGGTAAGGTTGTTTCTTACCCTGATGAAGGACGGTCCACCGTCCGAAACCGTCGGTAAATAAATGTTTCTCTAAGAAGTGTACTTCAACTCTTTCCTTATATATATATATATTGGTTGAATAGCAGGAAGTACTTGATTGCTTAAAAGAGCATATAACGAAGTATACGCTTCATTAAAGTAAAGATATTTATTGCACTCGAATTTCGATCGCAAGACCGATCTCTTGAAAAAGATATATAGTTTCGGTTCTGCTCCGGTTCAAAGAAAAATGCCGGTTTGTTTCTGATTGACTTTGGTTTACTTCCGATTGGGGTTCTACACCATGCGTAGTACCCCGTCAGACAGAAAGCATTTGTTTGGAATGCTTGAGATGAGCTCAAAATCAACTCAACGGAAAGTCTGTTCTTTTGCCGCTCTGCGAGTAACTTGGCATGCGTTTGGCAGCAGCCCCAAGAGGATATGACGGAACTCAGAAAATTAATCCCATGTGACGCTGACCAACTGATTTATTTCTTCTGAGCAAAACATTATTGCACTTTTATTTTTGTATGAGCGCCGCCTTCTACTAAAATCCTGTCGCTGAGATGCCTGAAGGAAGGGAAATATTGGCGGTTACTTCAAACATTGGCGGAGATTCGAATCAGAGAGTCTTCAAGAGAGAAGGAAAGATCGCGTGTCTAGGGTTCGGCATCTTGCGGGGAAGGGTATGACAATACTGCTAAGCACAAGTACAGCCTGCAGTCAATACTGCCTACACAGTACTCTAGAGGTGGCAAAGCGCATTTGGTTTCCTTGAGCAAAATTCGCCATCGGCTTTCCATAAGTGCTCTTAATTGTTTCAACAGACCATTTCGGGCAATAAATTGCCTCGGAACTTTGTAAACATAGATTGTTTTCGTGGCACCGTCGCGATTCTGACTTGGCGCGGTGATCCCTTCTTTTATGTCCTGCGTCCTCTGCAGACGGATGCAACTCAAGCGCCCCTCGAGGGAGGCCTTCCAGCCAATGACATCGACAAGTTTTCATGACACCGCCGTTAATCCGATTAAGCCGCGGTTAAACCCCTTTCATCTTCCGCACTCTGCGATGCCAGGCTAGCAGGACGTCATGAGGATCAGTCTATGCCATTAGCTGGAGGGCATTCCTTGAGGGGCATCCACCACTTCATTCTTGGGTTGTGTCCCACTCTAGTCAGTGTTCACCGACGGAGTAGATGGCGTTTTCGGTCCAAAGCTCCAGCCTATCGGTTGTTGTCTGCTCAGAGTTGCCTAATGCCGTCTCATCTTTCGCTCAAAGCAGCCGATTTTTTTCTCTCAAGGCTCCCGTGCATTCATCGTACGTTCACAGAAACACTTTATTGTTGCAACCTCATTGCTTCTCACAGCTTTGTAGTGGATATATTGGTCATAAAACGAATTTATGTTTTTAGGATAATACTCCTAATTCCAACACTTGGTTCTATTCGTAAAAACCCCCGCATCTATTTTACTGGGAGTCTTATTTTTGTGGGAAAACTTGTACGTGTTTACGTAATATACTTTTATCGTACTCACACCTTTATGTGCTCGGAAACAATAACGGATATCAAAGACAGCAATCAATATCAGACGTACAGCGATGAAATGCGCCAGAAGGTTGCGGAGATAAATGGGAGTTCTCAACTCCAAGCATTTTCTGACGCTAGGGGTGCACAAAGCCTAACCGCCATCTATGATCGCTGCGGTATACGATGTGCTGCAGCGCACCGTGCGGCCACCATCGGGGACATCCACGTGACCACAGAAGTTTTCGCTTACCGTACCACGCTACAACTGCCATTACCGCGCCGGTCACTTGACTTCGTACCCGCCCGATACTGGACACGAGATTGCGGACGTTATTCCGGTCGCGGCAGTCGAATTTCGGTCGAGACGAAATGCAAAAGCACTATTGTATACTGACATTTCGGCGCACCGTGTGAAACCTGCGACGGTAAAAATGAATGAGCTGCCCTCCATTACGACTCATAGTCGCATCTGTAGCTTTGAAGCATAAAAACCAGCTCACTTGATTTTAAATCTTCCTTGCTTCTGGCGCACAACTGCTTCAACTGCTGCAAAAGCCTTTCAGATGCGTAAACCGGTGTGTAGGCGGTTTACACACGCCATATTTGTGTTTGTGAGCCGCTCACTGAAAGCAGACCTGAGGCAATGACACTTACGTTAGAGTCGCAACGATAGCAGGCAACAAGCATCCCTATATGAAGAACTTCACGAAGCCACCATTGCGATGTCCTTCTTTTGCTTCGGAGAAACGTCTGCGGGGTGACTTCTCTTCCTCTTTCCTATAGGTTGTTGTTGGCGGCCGTGCGACAGTCGGTCGAGAAGCGAATATGACGCTCAATGGGATTCCACGCACTGCACAGATTAAAAAAAAAGTAAAGCAAAACTGATGAAGAGTTGTGTCTGCTTTCTCGCGCTGCGCCAGAGAAGCTGACGGAGCGTTGTCGACAGAAACGACGCGAGTCGCGCGAGAATATCCCTGCTTCTTGCGGAAAAGATGGGCACAATTCTCCAGTACCGCAAAATAACATTGCGCCCATCGCACCCACCACGCGATTCCCATCTTTTACAGCTTCCAGTGCAAATTATTCTCAGTTTAGGCTGGGAATGCAAGGTGCATCGAAACATTGACTGGAGCATGTACATTCTCTGCAAAGGAAAGCAGTGACCACAAAAGACGTGTTTTGTAAAACTATTCATATTTATTTGCAAATAAATAATGGATGATCTGACTAGGAGGGCGTCGGCTTCTATATATAGAACTGGTTCTGAGAGAATGGTTCATGGCGGCAATAAATAACGTGCAACAATGACGGACGGAACATGGTGAATAAGTGACGAGCAGGTGGGTGCCACGGCACACGCGCCGATTGAGCTGAAGAAGCCGTCACGTGGCCGTCCCTGTCGGGCCAGAATGGAGGCAGCAGGAGGCGCCACCGCCGGGCGAGTCGAGGTGCGTTTGCGTGCAGAGCGGGGTCGCTTGTCCACCACTAGGCGGCGCACTGCATCATCGAATGTGCTCGTTCTTGGATCGGCACTCGCACTCGGTGTGGTTGTCGAAGGCCAGCGACTCGAACTTAGGGCTGAAGTCCCCGCTGGAGTCCATCTCGTGCACACAGAACCAGCGTTCCACCTTCTGGATGGCCTTGGGCTGGCAGCGCTGGTCCTCGTGGTCGCAGCAGCCCGTGTACGGGCCACACCAGTGCACCACGGTGCAGTGTGGCACGTAGATCTGCAGAAACACACACACACACACAGAAAGAAATTTCAGGGGCACTTTGGCTCTCTAAAGTGCTGAGAGGCGAAAGCTCTTCCTGGCATACTGTTTGTTTTTATGCACAAAATGCTTTTAGCTCCCGTTGTCGGCAGTGTGGTGACGTCACGCCGAGACCGAGAGCCAACATCAGGGCACTGAATTCCACTCACCCGGGCACTGAAACGCGAGCATCCGTGTACCGTGCGAGATTTAACGAGACTCTCTACGAGAGAGGGCCGCTTAGAGCAAGAAGGGAGCTCCAGGGCGACAAGGGCTTTGGGCGGAACACGGCCGCCTTGATCACGCGCGCGTGCAGGGGCGAAAAAACTGCTTCCGCGCCGTCCCCAAGGATGGCGCTGTGGTCCCAAGCTCACGCATGTAAAAGACCGGCCGCTGGGCTGACTTCAGCTCATGAAGTTTCCCCCTTTGGCAGGCAGATGTATACACGCTCGCGGATTATCTAACTTTCTGCCGTCCTCTGCTACGTTTGCTTTATCTTGGAATCCACTCCGTTACCCGTAAGGACCAGCGGTTATCTTGCCTTCGCATTACATGCCCGGCCCAAGCCCATTTCTTCCTCTTGATTTCAACTAAGATGTCATTAACCCGCGTTTGTTCCCTCACCCACTCCGTCCTCTTCCGATCTCTCAACGTTACACCTATCATTTTCATTTCCATAGCTCGCTGCGTTGTTCTTAACTTAAGCTGAACCCTCTTTGTTAGCCTCCACGTTCTTGCCCCATAGGGGAGTGTGTGGTGTGGTGTGTTGAACACTAGACCCATTTCAAGACTTTCACTAGTACGACCTACAACCAATGTGTTCTGCCCGTAAACATTTCATGCTTACCTTACTCTCGGTTACGGGAGCGGCAGAGATTTTTTCATCTTTTGTTTATTTTTATGCTTTATTTTTGTTATTTTCGATGGTTTTCATTTTTCATGTATATTTCTTTCTTATTTTTCCTTCCTTATTTTTTATTGTTTTTTATTTTTCATTTCTTATTTTCATTTTTTATTCCTTTTATTTTATTTATGAAACCCATGAATTCACTAGATGCGCCTGTATTCGTGCTCAAACCTTGAGCCTTCGTGGTCTAGTGGTAGCGTTCCGTTTCAAATACCAGATACACTGGTTCGATTCCCTTCCTCGACGCAGTTTCTTTTCAAGCAGTGACGCCGAAACGCGGACAAATCTGCTGACACGGCTGCTAACGACAGTATGAGGCATTAAAGGCTTTCGCCTTAAAAACGGAGAAGGTTATTAGGCAAGCCATGCACTCTCGTGCATGCGCATGATTCGTGTGAAATGGCGACCGCGTATTTGGGAACCCACAGCGGGGCCCCCGCGCGTCTCTGTCGCTAACGGCGCCGCAGTGGAGTACACATTGGCGCACTCGAAAGCTACAGAGTTGGTGTCGTTCTCCGACCGCTTGTGGAAATACGCGTTGACAATGAATCAAGGAAAGGTAGGCGAAAAGTCTTATCCGTGTTGCGAGAGACCCATCACATTCCTTTTCACTTTGTACTTGAAATGTAAGGCAGCGAATGCTACTAACTCCTACTTTTTTGCTGTTGCTAAGAACTGGGAATTGTTATATTACATAGCTGGGGAACTAATGTAGTAATACGAAGGCACAATATATGTGTTCAGTGACTACATAGCTATTCTGTACTATCCAGGTGCTTTAGGAAGTGAACCAGTTAGTGTCCCTCATTAAAGAGAAAAAAAACCCGTGAGACTTTTGTTATTGATGTTTCCTGAATACTTCTCCAACTCCACGTTTCAAGTCATTGTGACTAGAAAGCCTTCGCACCTCTGCTTACTTTATATGAGACACTTCTTGCCAAGAAGAGGCCACCACGTTGGTCGCGTTGCAGTCATGCACATACTGCACCATCACACTAGCGGGCCACGTGTGTGCAGATGTGCAGAGTCTGCTTCTTGCACGCATGGGCACACGTGCCTGCCATAAGCAATTAGAAAGGTCCTTGCTGTATCCCCAGTGTGCTTATCAAGCTTCCCGCTTTAGATGCACCTCATTTTCCGCCAGGAAGCGTCGGCGCAGGATAATGCCGGCCCTCATGCGTCAACCATGTTTTCGCGGGGAGAAGGGAGCTAGCGAAAAGTGCTTTCTTTAAAATAAAGAAAATTGATAATGGCGACCTTGACCAAAAAATACCGTACATTTCCGTTAAAACGCTCCTTGCTATGAAAGGTTGCCTCAACTGTATATCCGACGTTGCCGCAGGGGAGGTCGTGCGAACACTCGAATAAAAACCGGAACAGAAAGTTCTGCTCTACTTGTTTCACATCATGAGTCAGCGCATTTCTGTCCCCGGTGGCATGTGTAATTCCCTTGGCACTGCATTGTTCAAGTGGCCAAGTTACGCAGAGGGACAAAATTACTCACTTGACAACCACCACGGAAGGTGTAAACAATCAGCTGGACCAGTGCGCAATGTGTTTTAATCCTTGTGTGCTCGATGGGCTCATAACACTGTTGATGCTCATACTTCACGAGTCGGGTACCAGGTCAAAAATATAGAAAAAACCCCAAAAGTAAACGAATGTGTATAGAGGTGTTCAGACGGGTGTCCACTTATATCGCAGCTGCCTTCCCACCACTCACGTTGCCCCCTACCCATTCAGCCATCGCAAGGCACACCCGAGGTACACGTGAGATACGCGCGGTCTTTACGACCAGTTAATGTTGACTGCATCTGCAGGAAAACGACTGCACTCTCGCATACGTCGAAGTTGAAAAGTGCATGTAGAGTACGAGCATGTGTCCCTCGGAGTACACTAGTGGGACGTGTCTGTCCGTAGCACTTGAATCACTGCTGCTGAGGCATCGATTTCTGCGCATCCAATGCTTATATCGGAAATATATGCGAAGCATTCTTTTCTGTAGCTATGCGGCAAAGAAAATTCGAACAATAAACTTCCACCTCACCCTCTTCTATTTGCGAAGTCGACTGGCAATAAATGAGAGGCGCGCAAGGCAAACCATGCCGGAAGGGCACTCACTTTGCTTTGGTTCGGATAGATGTCCTGCACGCAGATGGTCCTGGGCTGCGGAAGACCGCAGCGCGCCTCCCGCCGCACCATATCCAGGTGCTGAATTGCGTTCTCGGATTGGGCGTTGGCGTATTTCTCGGGCGGTCGGCACAGTCCCACGGCGAAGCACGTGCAGAAGACGAGCAGTGCGGTCCAGGCGAGTCCCCTCGCCACACGTTCGTGTTCGCCGGCCATGGTTGTTGGCGGTGGGGCAAGTGGGGCTTGCGGGCGACGGTGGTCGAACGGTGAACCACCGGGCGCCCATGATGGTTATATGCCACCGCGTTACCGTGATTGCACTCGACGCTCGTGCGGCAAGACGGCTTTGCCGCCGAGGGGCGGCCCACGCGCGTCTTCCGCCGCGTGATGTCAGGATCCCTGGGAAGCACCAATCAGGATCCCGGGGGGCGTCTCCTTGGGCCATGCCAAGGAAACCAGTCTTCCGGGACGCAAGGAGTGATTCCCTCGGCCGACCTCCCTTGCGGTAGCTCGGTTCGGACGTCCACATCTTCCGCTTCCGCTCGGCGCGTGGGGAGAGCCCCGTGGGCGACGCTTCCGGAGCTTTGGCCTCCGCGCAAGGCGGGTAGCTCCGATCTGCTCGGCATGTGAGAAAGCGTGAGCGATCTGCCGGAAAAAGGAGTGCCAAGTAGCGAGGGGCCCCTGCTATCCCTACGGCGAGATCACTCAGACAGGGGAGTCCCCTTCACCAATCAATATCTTAATACGCGTATTCACTGATAATGCCCCCAGCCAACGTTATCTTCAGGAATGTTTCTAGATGAGACGCGTATTTCGTCACGGCTTGCGTGTCCGGACTTCGACGTCATGGAGCAGGTTTGCAAAATTACAAAAGAAAAATAAAATTTGAATATCCAACTTCCAACGCGTCTTCTGTTTTCAACGCAAGCTAAACTATAATGCTCCTCTCATTTTCTGAAGCTTAGGTTTCTTCTACTCTGCAGCTAAGGTGCATAACCTTTCGGAGCGCTGGTTGATGGTTACAACTCCAGTTCGGGATGTTGAAGACGCATATCGCATACACGAGTTCTACAGGTGTGATCCAGTTGAGGCAGCTTTCTGGACTGTTCTGAAGCGAGACATTAAAACACAGTAAGTAATAAACCAGACACAGGCGGAGTGCTTCATCCGTGTCCATACTCATCCATGGTGGCTCGTCTGCAGGGTACATTGTGCGAAAGAGACAGGGCGGTGAAAATGCAATAGGCCCAGTTTTTCGCCTTATGAAGCAGCAGTGCTACAACTTGAGTATTTTTGTCGGCGTTCCGCTGAAATACGCGACGGCTCCGACCTGAGAACTTTTCTGCGGATCTGTAGTAGGTTTTTCATTCTCCATTTTTTCTTGTTGCCTGGCTATTAATTCAATGAGAGATCGATCACTACTCACGCTTTTCTTTCTTAGGATAGCTGGAGGTGTATGTAAAGCCTCATTATTAAAGAGCTCGCTAAATGTGATGGCGCATTCCTCGTTCAACGAGCGGTGTGTAACTATAGTGTACTAGAATTAGAAGTAGTGGGGCGAGTGAAGCTCCGCGCCAGCGGAGCGCGTGAAGCAGGCGGCGCCGAAATCTCGGGCTGCCGCGCGGCGGCGCTGCTGCGCCTTTCACTTGGCAGCCCCATCATACTCCGGAGCTCGCTGCGATAGGCGCCGGCTTGTTACACGGGGAGCGCGCTCTGCCTTGGAGTGCATTTTCAGCGTGCCATGCTCTGTTATGCTGTTTAACATAGGTGTAATTCCCCAAGACAATTCAGTGCACCCCGTGACTTTCTCCAGGAAACAGATAGGGGCCATCCACTGACCGTACGAGAAACGGAACACTTTGCGCGGCAATCTAAGCACGTGCACGCATCTACGTAGGTTACGCGCGCTGGTTTCAACAAGATCGTCGTGGGCAAGCGTTTTTCCTCCGTACGTTAATTCATGTGCGTCTTGATTTCATCTCTTCTGCGCTGTGCAGCCCATGATATTACGAGATGAGCAAACCTCGGCGGAGGAACTATTGTTTTGCTCCTGGATGTAGGACCGGCTACAGTGGAGTGAAGGATGCTCCGAAGTTATCATTATTCTGGGTTCCTGAAGACGAAACAAGGCGCCGCACATGGCAGCGCAACATGCACCGTGCGGACAAGCCCCTGGAAATGACGTCCGCCGTGTGTGAGCTGCATTTTGAAGAGAAGTACATATTAAGAGACTACGTGCATATCATCAACTTCAAAGAGGTGCGCATACCACGTGGCAAGCCATCTCTTTAGCCAGATGCAGAACCAACAATTCTGCCCAACATTCCCGCGTATCTGTCCAAAAAGCCCTCGCGCGAGAGGCCAGCAAGGAAAAGAACGTCTTCGCAAGTGCCCAGCGACCTGTCGGCCAAGAGGCAGTGCACACAAGGGGATATATCACCGATTATTACGTCCCAGAATGACGAAGCAGCGGAGTTATGTGAGCCTCGCGAGAATTATGCGTTTCAGCTAAGCGAAGTCCCTAAACCATCTGAGCTCTGGGCACTGCACAAGTTTTTGGAACTATATACGATGGTGTTGCTTTCGTCCACGGCTCCCTCAATTGTGAAACACACGCTATCAGCATAAACTAGACCAGGCTGAGACTTCTCTCGTTAAGGTGCCACCTGCAAATGACCAACACTTGCCATTAGTGGTCGAAAAGAGTGACTCAAGACTTATTTATTATATGGCAGGGTACGTGGCCAGAAAATGTGTCTTGAAACTTAACTGGGCGTCTTGCAAAGACATTCTTCTCGCGGAACCAAATGAGGCAGCAGTGCACCATCTCCCATCCGAGTATACAAAACATTGTGACTGGGGTGGACTTTTCTACCCCTCGAAAGATTTGTACTGCTTCGTCGCTGAATTGGAAAATTTATTTACAGAATGCTTCAGCACCGGAGAATTGCACGCCAACAGCATCTCCGACGTGATATCGCTTGTGAGGCAAACATTCATTCATCTAATGCTATTGGGTGCAGTGTACACAAGGAAGAGATCAGCATGAAGGTGGTCTGTTCCTATGTCCTTACGCGCTTGCACTTTCTCGTCAAAGGACTGAACAGCGAAAATAGCGCAAAGCGAAAAAGAGCCAAACTTGCTAATCTGAGCAGGAGTGTGTAAAATTCGCGGCAGTCAGTTCCACCAATGCAACTTTGCGTTTTCTCGGAAATATTTTGCGAATTATTGCAAATAAAGCCATTTTGTATATATTTCCAATGCAATCAGACTCTTCACATGCCTATGTGAGCTACAGTGAACGCACGCCAGCCATACGTCACACGGAAAGTTTATGACTTTACAAGAGAGGACTATCTGCCTTTCTTCCATAAATGTCTGATGTAAGATTAAACCTCGTAGAGCCCGAATAACTTCAGGAGCATACCTGCCTGATCACCAGCTACTCGCCGAGCTGCTGCGAGCGCGCGCTTGCCAGGTGAAGATACAGGAACTCTAAGGATGGATGGATGGATGGATGGATAGGAGCGCCCCCTTTGAAACGGGGTGGTGGCAATTGCCACCATGCTCAGCTTTTCTTTATTTATTATTTTTTTTGTTTACTGTGTTGGCAATTCTCATTAAGATTCTCCATCAACTTTGCCTACGGTTTCCTACTATTCTAACCTTATGCCACATCTCTGCTTTTCAGCCACCAATCCTCCAATCGCTTTTTGCTGACTTCCACTGCAGATTTATTTACATGACCATTGTTATCTTTAAACCCTAGGGCCTCAGAAAGAGTGACTGTGCCTGCATCGACATCCGGATGGATACCATCACATTTGATTATGAGGTGTTCAATTGTTTCCACAGATCTACCACACACTGCACATGTGTCATCTTCTTCGTTAAATTTCTTTTTGTAGCTGCGCGTTCTAAGACACCCTGATCTAGCTTCAAAAAGTAGGGCACTGCCTCTTGAGTTATCATAGAAAAATTCTTTCCTGATCTGCCTTTTCCAGAATCGATATAGTTCTACACTATGTTTCTTTTCCATTGAATTCATCCAATTTTTAACTTCCGCGTTTTTAACCTGTCGTTTAATGCTCTTTCTTTCTCCGTCCTCATGACCGGCATACTTACTGGTTAGTTTTCTAGTTCTTTTCCGCCACTGTGAGTCAACGTTCTTTCTGTATAAATATTTAAATACCTTAGCTGCCCATCTGTTATCGTCCAATTTCCTCAGGCGTTCTTCATATAGTATTTTACTCTTAGCTTCCCGTGCCTCGAACGATGCCCAGCCCATATCCCCTTGTACTGCCTCGTTTGTGGTTTTGCCGTGGGCACCTAGTGCTAATCTTCCAACAGCTCTCTGATTTACGTCTAATCTCGACTGAACTTCTGCCCTTAAGCACAGAACTTCTGCCCTTAAGGTGAAGGGAGCGGCAGCGCCATCTGTCGGTGTCGGCGCAAACAGCTTCAGCCCGCCGCCTTCCCTCGACCCACTACTCCTAATTCTAGTACACTATAGTGTAACTGGATCTTAAGCTCGCCAGATCGAAAACAATGAGAACGTGTCAACACAGTGTAGTTCCGAAGGCTGCATACAGGGACCTGGCCTCGTCAGAAAACAATGACGGTAGGAGGGAGCCTCGCCTACTCCACCGAAGCAACGCAGTAAAATAGTCCAATAAATGTGGGCTGCAACAATGTCAAAAGAAAGTATAAAATAAATAATGAAACAAAAAAAAAACCCAATAATGGAAGAGTCTCTTATAAGGAAAAGAGTGAAGATAATTTTGGATAGTGGCAAGCAGACAGCTCTGGACCTTCAACGTAACCAAATTCAGAACAACCGCTTACTGAGCTGTTAGAATATGCCTGATCTTTATCAGACTACTGATTACTTTTTTGGCGGAATACGAACCTAGTCACGTGCATGCCAACACGTACAAAGGCGACTGCTGTTTAGTTCATTAGAGTTTTAACTCTCGCTTCGGCTAGGCTGGCAGTGGTGTTGTGGGTGGGGTGGGGCGGTTATGAGGTGATGAAAGACGCAGTAACTGTCTCATGCGCGATGGACACCCGAACCATTCCGTGATGGAACTGATGAAGCTCGGCAGTACGGAAATTTGGACGAGTTCGTATGAAGGAACACGAGTAAAAGGTGGGAATGAGAGAGAGTGGCCGTAGTAGGCCACTTTGGGTTAGTTTCAGCCACCTGGAGTTATTTAACGCGCAGTGATACTGCGCATGTCATGTGCGTTTTTTTTTCTTGTTTTTGAGTCCCACGGACACTGAAGTGCGGCCTCTGTGGCAGGGATTCAATCCCGCTCCCTCATTCTTAGCAGCTGAACGACACCGCGGCGGGATGGCAGCAGCGTAAAGTGACTCACACGAGCTGGTTACTTTTATTTTTGCATGCATTTTTTTTGCGCAATAAAAGCTGGCATACCCGCTGCTAAATTCCGCGCCTTTGTAATGCTTGCAGTCCAGTTGCGAAGCTAAACGGTAACGCCTGCTCCTCGGCAAGAGTGAGCGGAATTACTAATGACTCAGGCAGAGGAAACCACAGCGATTCTAAAATAGACGCTTCATTGTGCTTTCCGCCTTAAACGCCATCATATCACCGTGCGTCGTTTCCTATGCCGGCTTCGTTTGCGTGATGAACGCGTGGGATGTCGTACATTCTCGTTACGTCGATAAAAAAAGAGGACTATTCGGTATTTAAACTGAAAAGAAAGAGGCAAATTTTTCCTGCTCGTTCAAGAAGCTCAAGTGGTTGAAATCAGGCCGAAGCTCTCCACTACTGCTTCCCTCACAGCCCTAAGTGCTTGTCTGGCACGTAAACGTATTGTAACGGAAGATAGGGCGGCAGGTCGCTAACCAGCAGAATACGGCAGCCAGCCGGCGCGAGACACTTCAACGTCTTTCTTTTCAAGCGGCACCTGAGAACATCAGATGGCATTACTCCCCCCCCCCCCCCCAAAAAAAAAAAATATATATAAAAGCGGGACTGGAGCACGAGCAATAGAAGGGAAAAAACGACAGCACAAGCACAGAAAAATGTACAAGGGAGGTTGGCGAAGATGTCCCACACGACAACTAGCGGAACACTGAGCGTACTGCACATTACCGCGTGAAATACGGTTTCATGCGAACTACGAGCACAACCACAGAGTGGGGTGGGCGACGCTGAGGCTGCACAGCCCCGCCAGGAAGAACTTCGTAGGTCACTTCTGTGACACGGCGCGAAACTCGGTAAGGTCCAAAATAACGGCACATCAGTTTTTCGGACAAGCCTGGGCGTCGTACCGGGGTCCACACCCAAACTTGGTCAGCGGGATGGTATTCGACGTGCCGATGACGAAGGTTGTAGCGGCGCGCATCCGTGCTCTGCTGCCGCTGAATGTGAATACGGGCAAGTTGACGTGCTTCCTCGGCGCGCTGAGCGAACTGCTCGGCGTCTGGCGTGAGTGGGTGGTCATCAATGCAGCATGGAAGCGTTGCATCCAGCATCGTCTGAAAGTCACGTCCGTAGGCCAGACGAAATGGTGTAAAGCGGGTCGTCTCCTGGGTGGCCGTGTTGTAGGTGTATATGACATACGGGAGAATCTCGTCCCTGGTTTTGTGCTGCGAGTCTATGCACGCTGCGATCATGTCGGCGATCGTTCTGTTGAGTCTCTCTGTGAGCCCGTTCGCCTGTAGGTGATAGGCGGTGGTTTTACTATGGCTCGTGTGACTGAGCTCGAACACGTCGCACATGAGCTGTGCCGTAAACGCCGTACCTCGATCAGTGATTACGTGGGACGGTGCGCCATGACGCAGCACGACTTGTTGCATAAAAAACTGGACGATCCCAGATGACGTGCCGCGCTGCACCACCTTAGTTTCCGCATACCTTGTTAAATAGTCGGTCGCGACAATGATCCATTTATGACAGGCCGATGACACAGGGAATGGGCCCAGAAGATCAATGCCGACTTGATCAAACACCGTCCGAGCGGTTCAATAGGTTGGAGCAAACCCGCTGGCTTGAGAGGAGGCGCCTTACGAAGTTGGCACGTGCGGCAGCCTCTTACGTAACGCTGGACGGCGTGAGAAAGTTTGGGCCAATAATACGCCTGGCGCACGCGTGCAAGTGATCGGGCAAAGCCCAAGTGGCCGGAGGTGGGCTCATCGTGACAAGCAAGAAGGATATCGGCGCGGAGGTCTGTCGGAACCACGAGGAGTTGCGCTCGGTCAACAGTGCTGGAGTTTTTCTTGAACAAAATGCCGTTCCGGAGGCAGAAGGCCGGCAGGTTCCAGAAAATTGTCGGGGTACGTCGGAAGCTCGGCCCTCCAGATAATGATAGGTCGCAGGTTTGGGTCAGCTCGCTGTCGGGTCATTAAGTGTAAGTCGCTGACAACTCCAGTGAAAGCACTATCGTCCTCTATGCTATCATCGGCTAACCCAACGGGTGCGCGAGAGAGTGCGTCTGGCCAGGTTTGTGCACAATGGTGGTAGGTCAGCCATCAGTGTATCTGTTCTCGCTTCGGCGAGCGCGGCTTCGGCCGCTTATCTGTTTTTTCAGCAGCGTCCGCTCCGGCGGACGCAGTTGTTGCTGCGACGCGCGCCTTTTCTTTCCTTTTTCTCTTCTCTTTGATCTTTTACTCTCCTCTATCTGCACGTGGCAGCGGTGGTGGCTCGGCTGGAGCCAGTTGGCAGGCCCGTGCAATTTCCTTTTCATCCTTTTCTCAGTCACAACAACAACAACAATGGTGTAGTCGAATTCTTGGAGGCGGAGGCTCCATCGGGCTAGGCGCCCCGATGGGTCGCGAAGATTGGCCAGCCAGCACACAGAATGGTGGTCGGTAACCACTTTGAACGGGCGGCCGTAGAGGTAAGGACAAAATTTCTTGGTTGCCCACACAACCGCGAGGCATTCCTTTTCTGTGGCCGAATAGTTTGTTTCAGCGCGAGGAAGCGTGCGGCTTGAATACGCGATGACACTTTCCACGCCACCTTGGTGTTGGACGAGTATCGCCGAGGCCTTCTTTGCTAGCGTCGGTATGGACTTCGGTTCCAGCCTTTTCATCAAAGTGCGCAAGAACACGGGTTGTAAGCAGTCGTCTGCGCAGCTCGGCAAAAGCCTCCTGTTGCTCGGCGGCCCACACGAACTGTGTATCATCGCGCGTGAGGTGGTACAGGGGTTCGGCAATCTTTGAAAAGTCGGCGATAAAGCGGCGGTAATATGCGCACAGACCCAAAAAGCGTTGCACGCTTTTCTTTGTTGTAGGAACAGGACAGTCGGCGACAGCAGCAGGTTTCTCGGGGTCGGGCTTAACGCCATCGGCACTCACAATGTCACCGAGAAACTTCAACTCTTTGTACCCAAAGTGGCATTTCTCGGGCTTGAGCGTTAAGTCGGCCGATCGTAGGGCGTCTAATACTGTCCCCAGGCGTTCAAGGTGTTCTGCAAAGGTTTCGGAATATACGACGACATCATCGAGATAAACCAAACAAGTTTGCCATTTGAGTCCAGCGAGAACGGTATCCATCATCCGCTGGAAAGTTGCCGGCGCTGAACATAGCCCAAAAGGTAGCACTTTAAATTCGTACAGTCCGTCTGGTGTCTCGAAAACCGTTTTTTCGCGGTCCCGCTCATCGACCTCTATCTGCCAGTACCCACTCTTTCAATCAATTGACGAGAAGTACTGGGCGCGACGAAGCCTGTCGAGCGAGTCGTCGATACGAGGCAGCGGGTGTACGTCTTTTTTAGTGATGTTGTTCAGTTTTCGATAATCAACGCAGAAGCGGAGTGTCCCATCCTTTTTCTTCACCAGCACGACAGGTGACGACCAGGGGCTGCTGGAAGGTTGAATGATTCCATCTGAAAGCATCTCCCTCACCTGCGTTTGAATCGCCTCACGCTCCTTCCGTGAGATACGGTACGGCTGCTGATGGATAGGCCGGGCATCGTCAGGTGTAATGATGCGGTGCTTCAGAAGAGCCGTTTGCCGGACTTTCGACGAAGAAGCGAAACAGGTAGTGTATTCGAGGAGGAGGGCACGTAGTTTTCGCTGTTGAGTCACCGAAAGGTCCGGACTGATGTCAAGGGCGTCAAGGGATGGGCGCACAGGTCAACAGCTTCGAACGCGAAACATTCAGAAATCTCCGCTAAGGGGTCGGCGAATGCGATGGCAGTAGCACGAAAAAGGTGCCGGGGCACGTTAGTGAAGTTAGTCACCAGGAGCTCAGACCAGCCGTCGCGAAGATGGATGAAACTTCGCGCTGAGCAGATGCCGTGGGTGAGCAAAAGGGACAGGTTGCCTTCTGCGACCGCTGTCCCTTAACGTAGTCCGTCGCAGTGAACGCTCACAAAAATACTGGCGCGTGGCGGAATCCAAACGCTCTCGGCAGATATTCGCAGGGCGGCGCGGCGTTGACAGTCCTCGGGTAAACATCAGCTTTCTCGGTAGAAAATGTGACAGTGCGCTTTCGGAGGTCAGTAATAGCTCTATACTCCCGGAGAAAATCAGCGCCAAGGATACAGCCACGGGAGCGGTCAGGTAGAACTAGGCAGCTGACAACAAATGTGGAGCTGCGAATTTGGACTCTTGCCGTGCACAGGCCAAGCGGAGTTACGACAAGTCCGCCAGCCATGCGAATCTGCGTGCCGGACCATGGCGTCATTACCTTTTTAAGAAGCGACGCTAGCTTTCCGCTTAAAATCGAGAAATCAGTGCCAGTGTCCATCAAAGCACTAACCTTAGAGCCGTCGAGAAGCACGGGTATATCCAACGAGAATCGATCTCCGAGTTCAGGTACAGCAGTCGTTGCCTTTAAATCGCGGTCGGTCGCTGTTCGCGTTGTCGGGGGGTCTTGTTCGAATCGATTGCCAGCGGCCTCGCGCCAGAAGGTCGCTGTCTTTAGTGTTCCAGGCGGGGGCTTGGCGACCGTCTCTGCGCGATCCAGGAGGAGCTTTGGGGCTGTGGCGGAGGTCGGCGTGGTGATGGAGACCGAGACTGCCGCTGAGGAATAGTCGGCATGCGCTGCTGGGCCACGTAGCGCTCTATCTTCCGCGGTCGTTGACCGAATGGTGGGCGGGGCATGTCGACAGGAAACCCCTGCAGTACCCCCGTCGATACGGGCACTGGCGATACAGATGACCGGGCTCCCCGCAGTGAAAGCACAGACGCCGCCGATCTGGAGCACGCTGTGAGGACTCTGTGAGATTGCAGGTCTTATTTTCAACAAACACCAAAGTACAAACAATAAACGAGGCGGCTTTTAACGGAAAGGAAACCAATTACAATATGAGCGAGAAGAAAGGAAAGGAACAAGAGAACAACGCAACAATACACGGGAAAAACACACGGGGGAACAGAACAAAGTGCTTATGATAAATGCAGGAAAAAGAGTCAAAGAGGAAAGTTCACACTACTTGTCTTATTCGAGCAACGAGCGGGGAGGACTGGCTGGGTGTCGGGCAGTCAAGGAGTCTCTTGGCGTTCCAACGTCGATGAAACGCTACCGCAGCGTCAGCGTTCGTGGGCTCCCGGCACGGTTCCCAGGTCTGGTATCCCGGAAAAAGGTCACGTAGGCGCCAGAGGCGGCCTGTGTGGAGCAGCTGACGGATGGACGGAGAAGAGTGGCGCCTGGGCCTGGTGGTTGAGGCTCTCGACGATGGATGTCCAGGTCTGGTGGCCCGGACGTCTGCGGCTAAGGCCCAAGCCCGGAACTCGGGGAGCCAGCAGAACTCGTCCACGTCCGTCGCCCACCGCGCTCTTCTCTTCTCTGCCACGTAATCCTCTTCGACCTGCCCCGCGTTCCCCTCCGCACGCGCTCCTCGTGCTTTGTCTTCTTCTCCTCACGAACGCCGCTGGGTGGCGCTATCTCCTTACAGAAGGCCCCCTCTTCGGAAGTTTTTTCCAAGGGAAAGAACTCAACTTCAGGAGAGCGACACCAGACGCGTTCGACGATCGCAACACAGAACACCGCACCACAGCGCGCACACTACACACCACACACAATACGACGGTCGTCAATGTTCGAAGCGTTCACAGACCTTCGCACACACAGCACAGAGAGCACATGGAAAGTCAACGTAAAGCGTCCATAGAGGGCGAAGAAACACGGAAAACATAAAAAGTAGATAGCCGACACTCAAAAACAAACATGAACAAACAAAAACAATTCCAACAATAGGTGTGGGCTACATTCTTCTGTATTCCATTGTTCCCATCAAACCACATCACCGTCGCGAGAACTTTTCTGGCTAATACTTCCGTTTTCCTTTGTGAAACCGTTTTCTCCACACCGACCTCAGTTTCCACCATGATTTTACATGTTCCCGTCCTATGATGTTATTCACTCTGTTCTCCCTTGCCTTCGACACAGTCTGCTGACACATGTCACACGATCTGACATAACTCTTAATGTCAGCCTGTACACCGGGCCAGTAAAACTCACTGAGCACCCTAGCTATTGTTTGCCGTATTCCATGATGGCCGGATAATGCACTCTTATGTGCCAACTTAAGCACTTGCGTGCGTAAGCCCTTCGGTACCACCGCTTGCTCAACGACTTGGCCGGGACACACTTGGTACGACCGGAAAAGAACACCGTCATCTGTATCAAAGGAGTGGGCGGTCTGTCCCTTACCACGAAATATTTGCCCCAACTTCCTGCGACACACCTCTAAGGTCGGGTCTTCTTCCTGTTTGAGGCGAAACTCCGGCCGTGACAAGTGGAGTGTGTTCAGAGTGGGGCTTTTACTACTCTCTGAAACCTTTGCTGTCACCATAAGGGAAGGAACATCGACCGCACCCGTCATGGCAAGGGAAACTGCCTGATCAGTGAGAACTGGCGGGTCAACCGGGAATGGAGGTTTAGCCCCGGGGACATTGCCTATTATAATGTCGTATAAGGGTGTAGACAAGCAGCGCGCGATGGCCTTACCCGAGAAGTATGGAGAAGAAATCACCACCTCCGCTTCCGGAACTTCTACACGGGTCCCATTGGCCAAGAATAATGTAGCCTTTTTCCCTGTTAGTGCCGCTGGCGGTACAAGAGACTCACGCACAACAATACCGGTGCTGCCCGTATCCCGTAATACCGAACCATGCTGGCCGAACACCTCACCGTGCGCCACGGGCATAGCAGTTTCCACCGGGTTGGAAGGACAGACCATCTCCCCCAACTGGCCCTCTACGCGCGTTACCACTGCAGTGCTATCGGGATGTGAATATCGAGGTGTCATGCAACAGGCGGACTCCTCACGGTCTCCTGGCCTCTTAGCTTTGCATGACTGGGCATCATGTCCTACCTCGCGGCACCAGGTGCAATACAATTGCTTCGGCTTTGTCCGACAATCCGACGCCTTGTGCCCAGTCTTCTCGCAAAGAAAACATCGAAGGCGGGATTGTGAACGTGAAACCTCGTCCTTGGCTTTAACTATCGTGTGCTCACCCTCCTCTTTAAAGAACAACAAGTTATTTTGCCGCTGTGCCTCGAGAAAATGATCGGCAGCCACCGCCAGCTTAGAAACTGTCTTGCCCTCCCGCTCACGTAAGAAAAGGGCTAAACGAGAATGACAGTTGTTCAGAAATTGTTCGCTCACGACCATCTCGCGAACCACCTCAAAAGTGCGGCCTTCACCCCGCATCTCGACCCAACGGTCAAAGAAGCTAAACAACCTGGCAGCATATTGCGAGGCCGTTTCTCCATCCTGGGGCTTGCTCTGGCGAAACTTCTCTCGGTACCCTTCCGCGGTGAACCTAAACCTCTGAAGCAAGGCAAGCTTCGCTTTGTCATAATCCACGGAATCCTCAGGCGAGAGCCGACCGAAGACCCTAAGTGCTTCGCCGCCAAGGCACAAGCTCAACGCCGTTGCCCACTTTTCTTTTGGCCAACCCTGCCCCGTGGCCACATGCTCAAACCTCTTTAAGTAGGCATCGAGGTCATCCCGCGCTTCATTGAACTGTGGTATGAGGCTGTGCGGGTTAATGGAGCTGGTCGATGAGTCGCTACGCTCTCCACGGTCACTCGGAGGATTTGCGCCACCCTCCATGAGCCTTATTTGTAGCTGCAAGTTCCGCGCCTCTAACTCCAAGCGTTCCTTCGCAGCCTCTCGCTCAGCCTCTAAATTCCGTGCCTCTAATTCCAATTTCTGCTTCGCAGCTTCACGCTCAGCCTCTAAATTCCGTGCCTCTAATTCCAATTTCTGCTTCGCAGCTTCACGCTCAGCGGCTCTCTCTTCCCGTGCCTTACGAAGCTCGTCCTCCACCCACGCTCGTAACTCCGCGCCGCACAAGCCCATGCGCTCGCCTAAAGTAACCAAATCTGACGCGCTCATACTGTGCCTAAATTAACACAACAGGCAAAGAAATAATAACCGACCTCGTCCTGTCGTGGACGCCAAATTTGTGAGGACTCTGTGAGATTGCAGGTCTTATTTTCAACAAACACCAAAGTACAAACAATAAACGAGGCGGCTTTTAACGGAAAGGAAACCAATTACAATATGAGCGAGAAGAAAGGAAAGGAACAAGAGAACAACGCAACAATACACGGGAAAAACACACGGGGGAACAGAACAAAGTGCTTATGATAAATGCAGGAAAAAGAGTCAAAGAGGAAAGTTCACACTACTTGTCTTATTCGAGCAACGAGCGGGGAGGACTGGCTGGGTGTCGGGCAGTCAAGGAGTCTCTTGGCGTTCCAACGTCGATGAAACGCTACCGCAGCGTCAGCGTTCGTGGGCTCCCGGCACGGTTCCCAGGTCTGGTATCCCGGAAAAAGGTCACGTAGGCGCCAGAGGCGGCCTGTGTGGAGCAGCTGACGGATGGACGGAGAAGAGTGGCGCCTGGGCCTGGTGGTTGAGGCTCTCGACGATGGATGTCCAGGTCTGGTGGCCCGGACGTCTGCGGCTAAGGCCCAAGCCCGGAACTCGGGGAGCCAGCAGAACTCGTCCACGTCCGTCGCCCACCGCGCTCTTCTCTTCTCTGCCACGTAATCCTCTTCGACCTGCCCCGCGTTCCCCTCCGCACGCGCTCCTCGTGCTTTGTCTTCTTCTCCTCACGAACGCCGCTGGGTGGCGCTATCTCCTTACACACGCCACAGGTCCGTCTTCCGCTGGGCCGATTGTAGATTGTCGATGTAGCACGTGACGGGGTGTGCGGAAAACAGTGAGCCCTGATTGGATGGAGGACACTGCGCCGAAGAGGGCGCAGGACGTCGCAAGGCTTCAGCATAAGTGGGCCGACGGCACTCCGTGGGAAAAGGCGGCGGGTCAACGGACGGGAACGAAGGCCTCAAGGCTTGAACCTCTTCTCGGACGAGGCTAGTGAGAGGCCGGCCGTCGGCAGGGGAGCACCGAAAAGTGTCTGGAGCTCTTCGCGGACAACGGAGTGGATCAGCTCGCGGAGATCAGGGTTAGCCCCGAAGGTAGGAAACGGTCCTGTAGCCGAAGCGGCGAGTACCGGCCTGTCGTAGGTGGTAGACCGCCGCAGGAGCATCTTCTCCATCGTGACCGCTTCCGTAAGGAACTCAGCAACAGTCCCTGGTGGACTGCGCACGAGGCCAGTGAACAGTTGCTCTTTAACACCGCGCATGAGTTGGCGCACCTTTTTCTCTTCGGGCATGGCCGGGTCAGCTCGTCGGAAAAGCCGGGTCATGTCCTCCACGTACATGGCTACAGTCTCATTCGGCATCTGAATGCGAGACTGCAAAGCCCGTTGAGCCCGTTCTCGACGATCCGTGCTGGTGTAGGTCTCCAGCAGGCGTCGGCGGAACTCGTGCCATGATGTCAAGGCGTCTTCTCGGTTCTCGTACCACGTATACGTGCACCATCCTCCAGGCTAAAGAAGACGTTTCGAAGCTTGGCGGCGTCGTCCCACTGTTTAAACGAGGCCACCCGTTCAAACTCGACAAGCCAGTCTTCGACGTCTTCGAGATGAATGCCGTGGAATGGTTTGGGCAGTCGCGGATTCTGCAAGGTATAGTAGGCTGCCGCTTGCGTGACATGTCGATGGCTGGGTGCCCTGGCAGACTCCAAAGGCCCGTGTTCGGGAGGTAGGCCTTGGTTTCTCCCGCTAGCACGGTGCACAGGGGTGTCCACTAGCGAAGGACTGGAGCCCAGGGTATCCGGAGGAGTACGATACATATACAGGGATCTTTACCCAGCGCCTACAGCAAAATATGTAACGGAAGATAGGGCGACAGGTCGCTAACCAGCAGAATGCGGCAGCCAGCCAGCGCGAGACACTTCAACGTCTTTCTTTTCAAGCGCCACCTGTGAACATCAGGTCGCAATATATTAACCAAATAGTCAGATTTTTTTCCTTTTATTTCGCTCCGAAAGACGCCTTCGCTTTTCCTTACCTGGACTATTTGACTATGTCGCAAATATCGGGCTCGCGTGGTGATAACTGTCAGTTTTCTCATATCTCATTGTTAGGGACTAGAGTTTCAAGTGTTATTTTTTGAAAATTCGGCGAAATTTTTTCGTTGTTTATATGAGAACGCATTTTCGTTTTTTTTTCGGTGAATATTTCCTACACATGGATTAGTGTTTCTTTTTTTTATGGGGGGGGGGGGGGGGGGGTATATAGTGTGGTTTTCCTGTCCAGTGAAAAGCCATTTCGTATTTACCTGGCTCTTATGTCAGCCTGGACATTCCATCTACCAGTAATTAACACAAAAATGGTCGTTCATCACTGGAAAAAACACTTGTAGCAGTGCTTAGTTGCAGAAGAAAAAGCTATCGCCAGTAAGGGAAGTACCATGAATGATTTGATGCAACTGTAATACAGAGACACAAGTGGCAGCTGATTTCTGAAACATGGATTGCCATGTTGTCTCTGGGCTGACGAGCACGAATGCGGAGAATGACGTGGTCTGAGTGTTTACGACAGAGATGGAAGTTTCGCTGGACCGTCGCGGTAGCCAGAACATGACACTCTTTCGCGACACTTACGCCTTACTTCAAGAGTGCTTAACCGAGTGACTGCCCTGAGCGGCCGATCAACGTGCACAACGCTACACCAGCAGGGCGGTTGGAGTCTCCCTGTCTCCAGAGTCATCTGAGGCAGCGGGTCGATGCCTCAAAATGCCCAAATGCGCTGCCTAATCAAACGGTACACCGCTGCACCTTGCCCATGGGTTCCGCACATTATTATTTCTCTTTTTTTTCACTGAGTGTAACTGCCTCGGATGCTGGCCTGATACATTTAAAGGAAGAAACAGCGCGACGAAACACGGAAACACGTAGAAATGACACACACACGAGCGCTGACTCACAACTGAAAGTTTATTCTCGTGGAAAGACCCTTAAATAGAAAACGCCCCGCCGCGGTGGCTCAGTGGTTACGGCGCTCGGCTGCTGACCCGAAAGACGCGGGTTCGATCCCGGCTGCGGCGGTTGAATTTCGATGGAGGCGAAATTCTAGAGGCCCGTGTGCTGTGCGATGTCAGTGCACGTTAAAGAACCCCAGGTGGTCAAAATTTCCGGAGCCCTTCACTACGGCATCCCTCATAGCCTAAGTTGCTTTGGGACGTTAAACCCCAATAAACCAAACCAAACCAAAGCTTAAATAGAAAACATGAGCGGGTGGGCTGCTCAGCGATAACCGGCAATCAGTGTGGTCGCGCCACAAGATGACACAAAAACACAACAGGAAACAAAAGAGTTATAAGCGATAAAAAGGCGGTGTAAAGGGCCGCTTAACGGTGGTCAGGTAGGTAACATTAACAAAAACTATGAAAAAGTACCCAAAAGGGCGGGGAAAGGTAAAAACTATGAAGGACACAAATGAAAATTATACAGGTCAAAACATAAAAATATAAAAAATGTAAAAACGTGAAGAAGGTAAAATTTAAAAAAAACGTGCCCAAAAGGGGGTGTGGAACTAAAAGCAAGATAAAAGTGGTAGCAACGAGGATTCCGTGAATTAATCAGCTGTGTGTGGCGCACTAGAACCTTCGGCGTTAGTCAACGCACCCAGAAAATCTAGCTCTTTTTTTGACAAGGAGAAGGATGGAGTACTGACGCAGTCTTGACCGGCATAATGGATTTGGAGGGCTTCAAATATACCTACGTTAAACTATATACCTACGTTAAACTATATACCTACGTTAAACTATATACCTACGTTAAACTTTCAGTTGTGAGTCAGCGCTCGTGTGTGTATCATTTCTTCGTGTCTCCGTGTTTCGTCGCGCTGTTTCTTCCTTTAAATGGATTACCAACTAGCCCGGAACCTTGCTCTTCCGACCTGATACAGAAGGATACTGACCTTTATCGGTTAAAACTTAATTTGGAATACCTAAATCGATGTACTTTTGTCGGTTTTTTTTACTGTTTAAACCGAAATCTCTAACCCCTAGTCATAGTTTACTATGTGACTACGCACCAGCTATATACCTATGTTAGAACCCGTTAATAGAACCAAGCTCTCCTTCGATATTTGATTCACAAATCGGGGCAGAAAAGGAAGGAACGAGAAAGACATGCTCGTTTAGAATGTGGTAGAAAGGGCTCGGTGTTTTATATGCACGTCGTCATTATGTCCACGGCGAAAAGAAGAAGCTTTTGATTGTGAAACGCTCCTATTGAAGGAAGATAACTCTGTGAATTAGATTTATCTTGTAAATTCAGGCTCTGGAATAATACAGGAATCCGACACTGCGTGATTGGAACACTGATGATCTCCTAATGTTTTCGTGTTGCCTTCGTACCGTGGAAGACGTTGGAAACGGGGTATCGAACGCCCCCCCACCTCCCGCATGCGTGGCGGATGCTCAAACGACATCGCTGCGGTCGGTACTGCTGCCGACAGGGGGATATTGACGCAGCTGGGTGGTGGCGATCACTTCAGAGAACAGGGTGCTTGGCAGCTTCGTGTCGAACTACGCGGCACCCTGCTGGGTCGCATTCTTTCGCGTTTCTTCGGCCAGAGTGCAGGGATCGTGGTTGGGGCTCCCATTTGTTCGCCGTTTCCTTTTTTGTTATTGAAATAGAGCTGTGTTTCTAGCCTAAGCTCCTTGCACACTCCGCGTGTGAGAGCGAAGCCTTCAAAATACGCAGCCCCTCGCTGAAAGAGAAAAGGACCTGCTATCGGCGATGGTCCACAGGTTTTCATTTCTCCTTCTTCCGCGCGTTGTTTTTTCCTTCATAAGTCGTTGTTGCCACTGTGGGGGGTGTTGCGACTCGGGTAGCATGGTCGAACCGGTGATGGGACGAGGGTGATCGAAGACTCGGTTAAGAGGCAGGCAAGGAAAGTTTTCAGTAAAGCAGAAAGTTGGGCTAGTTGGTCCATCTAAACACGGCGCATTCTTAAACTTTTTTTTTTAATATATAAGACAAGTATTAAGTCAAGATAAACTTTTTTTTTTAATATATAAGACAAGAATTATCTTGACTTAGTCCGTTTGTCTATCGTACAGCTAAGCCACGTTTTTATTTGGGTTTTTATCTTGTTGACACGTGCTGAATTTCCTGGCGCATGCTTACCGAGTGAGAAGTGTTTTTCGACCAAGCTTCAGTTGCTAGTGCGCTCTTGTCCTGTCCGTTCTCCCTGTGTTCTGCGTGTTTTTCTCTGCGCCGTTTTTAGAAGGAAAGTTTTACATTGTGTACACGTACAGCAGCTGAGAATGCTTCTCAGTCGAAGAGCCTCGATGGGAGAAAGCTACTTGATGTGAGGAACCCCATCCTCTGCGCCAGGTTTTGTTTTCTTCCCTAAAATCCCTAGATGGAGACCGTGTTTGGCGAACAGGGCGTGTCCATGTTGGCAGGTGATCACGCACCCTCCCCAGGGAACACGCGCCCATCGCTTGAGAGGAGGGTGTTATCTTCGTCGTGCATCCGCAGATACCTCCACGAGTGACACTCCCACGATGTGCAGCTGGTCGCACGTGTTTCTCATCCGTGCACGGGCAAGCTACGCGGAAAAGTACGCGGTGTCAGCCTCCCCTTTGGAGACGAATTGCGATGTCAAAACATGACGACTAGACCCCGCAGCGCTTCCCGGTACTCCTTGGTAGCCCGTGGGGCAGTGGCGCAGGGCTCTCTCTTCCAGTTCCCCGTCGAAGTGGCCAGGAGGTGCGATTGAGGGAACCCTCCTTTTTCTGAGACGAAGGGCATCCGGTCTGTAGCTGTCGCGAGGTTGTCGCCTTTGTTGACAGCTCTCGGTTGTGGCTTGCTCCTGCCCGCGTGGCCAGGAATACGATCATAACGGGGGCCTGTTCTTAGCTTCCTAAGGTTGTGTTTTTTTTTTGGAGTGGGGTTTTCCCCGGTTATTGTTTCCTTTTTTTTAAATTATTTTTTCCACCTGATTCCCCCCCCCCCCCCCCCCCCTTTCCCAGCCCTTCGCTGATGTGGTCGCAACAAAACTTCCTTGAACCCAGCCTTCCTTATACTTCTTCGTCACAAGATATTTGCAGCACTACAGAAGGCAGAGCTCTTTCGTGCAATCAGGGCTGCAGGAACACAAAAAATAGTTCCTCGAATATTTGAGCACTCTAGGACTATTAAGGAAAAAATGAGCGCAGCAATTGAAAACATAGTTTGGACGAGTAGATTTAGATGGTAGAAAGTGCTTCAATCACTGGTGAAATTAGCAAACAAAGCCCGTACGATCACAGCTCCGCGGTGGCCTGCTACGAGGTAGTGATGCGTCGCCTTTTTACAACATGATGTCGGCCTATCGGTTGTGCCGCCCACCTGTGTGCGGTACACCTACAGTGCGCTGTTTTCCCAAGTAGGCGATCGCAGTTGCTTTCTTGAAGTGCTTCGCGTCGAGAACGGGGGCAGTTCAAGTACAAATGCGCTCATCAAGAGGACGGCAAAGCTGACCCAGGTGAGCGAGCGAACGCTTTACCAGTGGACAACGCAGAAGTTTAAGGCGGGCCGAATGTTGTCCCCGATGAAGCCGGCAGCGTTACAGCGACGATCAACGCATCATAACGTTCTGTGAAGCAGCATAAAGTGCGATGGATGAGTAGCCTAAAAAAAGGACATACAGACTTGGCTGCCCGGAAATGGTGTCGCGTGGAGCAGCGATATTATGAAGGCCGAACTCATGCAGCTTGTCAACCACGTGAGCACAGGTGGCGACCAATACCGTGTGTACTGCATCGCCGAAGCTGCTGGCCATCTCATTGTGCGCGTGCCACCCTACCACTGCCCACTGAACCCGAGAGAGCTTGTTTGGAGCGATGTCGAGGGTTTCGTGGCCAGTTAAAACAAGATGTTTAAGCTCCAGGAAGTGAAGCCTCTGGTTTGGCAAGGCATCATGCAAGTTACTGCTGAGAAATAGAAGAATTACGTGCAGCATGGTATCAGTGAGGAAGATGTGATGAGGAAACTGGCCTGCATCATCGACGATGTTGTTGACCAAGGACCGACCATTGTTGTCAACCTGGAGGACGACACAACGATCAGTGCTGAATGGAATTGTGATGAGGACGATGGGATGAGCCCCATTAACGTGCTAACGTGCGCGAAAAAGTCAGGACCATTCAGTACTGTTGCAGTGAGAGTAAAGAAAATGAGAACGACGTAGTCTCTAATGAGATGTGGCAGATGCTGCAGTGGAGGGCAGCGCATGGGCTTTTTTTGCATCGACATTCGGCTGCTGTGGCCTGCACTCGACCCAGCTTAATAGTACAGTGACAACGCTGGAATAAATAACTTTGTACACACATAGCAGGAACATCGGAAATAACTGTGACTTGAGAACAAAGGAAGTGATACGAACAGGTGTCGAAAAAAAAAAGAAAAATCAGGGCCAGACTCTTCGGAACGGGCATCACCCTGTCCAAAAACAAACAGATGAAAGAATGAAAAGAGATCAAGCGCCACCTCCTAGTGGTAGAAAGAAGCTAACTACTAGTACGCCTTCTTTCACATGGATGCAGCCACCTGGACATCAGGTGGATCGAGCCACAGGCGCGTAGGAACACACTAATGTATTGCGGGCCATCCTGATTGGACGAGAGAGCCCTACCTTTCGTAGTGCTGCAAATATCTTGTGAGACGGAGTTAACGGAGTATAGGTCTCTGTCTCTGTTCTTCCTCCGCTTTGCTTCCCGTGCATTCGTTTGCGGAATCGCTCCGGTGTGCTCACTTTTCGCCCTCCGCGCCTTCCATATATGTTTCCTGAGTGTGCTTTGCTTATGGGCCGCGTTTACTCGCCGCAGGCGTCTCAGGAGACGTGCCACTCGTGTGAGATTGTGCCCCGTGCTTTTGTTGTTTTAATATGGAAACAATAAAGCTTTCGTCACGTGCACCAAAAGCCCGGCAATGTGCAAAGCGAAATTCACTTATTGGTCGGGCATGGTCACGTGACATTGTCATGCCATCGCAACATGCCCACACTGGGTTTTGGAGAACCTAGTTTCTTGACAGCCATAGAGAATCGAAATCAAAAACCAGAAAATAATGTTATGTAAGAAAGAGAGTTGTGGTTTGATGCCCCAGTGGCTAGCATCGACGAAGGAGAGAAAAAAGAAGGAAGACGAAGCTGACGAAGCTCTGGTGCGCGCTTGCGAACGCTGGCCTGCTGAGAAGCACCGCTCGAACAAAGACTGGCCGTGCACGCTAATTGTGCGAGTCGCCTCATTACACTTGGTGGAGGTGCTGCCTGCTCTTCCCCTGGAGCTACGCCACGATGCCCAGGCTACCAGGCTCTACCACGACGTCCGACACCCCGGCCCAGCCTGCCCAGCCCGTTCCCAACGCTGTTCCGGTGTCGTCCGTCAGCGCGACCCTACGATCTTCAGCGGCACGGACGACACCGACGTGGAAGATTGGCTGGCCTCCTACGAACGCGTGAGTGCTTACAACAAATGGGATGACGTCGTTAAGCTCACGAACGTCATCTTCTGCTTGACCGATGTCGCCAACTTGCGGTTCTGCAGCCACGGAGCGGATTTTACTACCTGGACGGCTCTAAAAACCAGCCTGACTGACGTCTTCGGCCGCCCTGCTGTCCGAAAACTTCGTGGCGAACAACGGTTGCTCAGTCGTGCCCAGCAGAACGGCGAGAACTTCACGAGTTTTATCGAGGACGTCGTTGATTTGTGTAAGCAACTCAATCCATCTATGAGCGAGGCTGACAAAATCCGACACATTCTGAAAGAGATTGAGGACGATGCGCTTCAAATCTTGGTGTTTAAAAATCCTTAAACCGTCTCCGACGTCGTCTCTTTGTGTCACAGCTGCGACGAGCTCCGCAAGCAGCGACATGTCACCCGCCGTACCATTTGCCCGGACGACACCCTTTCGAGCTTGGCAGTAGGCGGTCCTGCCCACGATCAGCCGACACTTCTTCAGCACATCAAGCAGTTTGTGCGGGAGGAGGTCGCTCGTCACTTATCGCTGGTTACCTGCCAACCCGCCCCAACGCCATCGCTGTCGCCCTCTATTCAGCGTGTCATCCAGGAGCAGGTAGCTGAGGTCCTGCCGCCCACTAATCCACCCCCTCTGGTCACTGCATCGCTGACATAAGCTGAAGCAGTCGCCCGGCCACGACCTCAGCCGGTTGTGCCTTCTTATGCTCCACCCGTCATCGTGTGCCCTCAGCGGCAGCTCGCCCCTGCACTGCCACTCACTCACCATCCTCTGCCTCGCCCCGGTCCCCGCCCTACGAATCCGTGGCGCACCCCAGATAACCGCCCGATTTGCTACGCCTGCGGTCTCGCTGGTCATGTGGCCCGCTGGTGCCGCAAGCGCGGATCCGGTTCTCAGGACTACGGGCGCCCGCCGACGGTCCGATGCCTTCCGTACCTATCTCTTCTCCTCTGCCTCCTCAGAATCTCTCCCCGTGTGGCTTCGACTCCTACAACCGAAGCCATCGGTCGCCGTCTCTTCGACGCCGTTCGCTCTCTCCGATGCGCCGCCGGTCACCACCCCTCCAAGCGGAAAACTAGGCGCCGCAGTTCCGGAGGCAAGAACTGCGCCGTCAACGACAGTCTCAAGCTATCACCGCTCCTAAGAACGTTATTGAAGTGATCGTTGAAGGTGTTCCTGTTGACGCGCTTATTGACACTGGTGCTGCCGTGTCCATCATTAGTCGTTATTTGTGCCGTAAACTAAAAAAAAAGTGATGACGCCGCTGTCTGACCTTTCCCTTCGCACCTCCAGCGCTGACCCCATTCGCCCTCTCTCAGCGTGCACTGCCTGCCTCGTCATCCAAGGCCTCTCCTACACCGTTGAGTTCTTTGTTTTCATGCCGCCGCGGTGGCTCAGCGGTTATGGTGCTCGGCTGCTGACCCGAAAGACGCGGGTTCGATCCCGGCCGCGGCGGCTAGAATTTCTTTGGAGGAGAAATTCTAGAGGCCCGTGTACTGGGCGATGTCAGTGCACGTTAAAGAACCCCAGGTGGTCGAAATTTCTGGAGCCCTCCACTACGGCGTCTCTCATAGCCTTAGTCGCTTTGGGACGTTAAACCCCATAACCAAACCATAACCAAATCATCTTTGTTTTCACCCGCTCCTCTCATGGCATCATTCTCGGGTGGGACTGTCCGCGCATCACGCCATTATTGACTGTGCACGTTCTGAAATCGATTTGCCGCTCGGCTGCTGGCCCGCAAGACGCGGGTTCGATCCCGGCCGCGGCGTCCGAATTTCGATGGAGGCGAAATTCTAGAGGCCCGCGTACTGTGCGATGTCAGTGCACATGAGAGAACCCCAGGTGGTCGAAATTTCCGGAGCCCTTCATTACGGCGCCCCTCATAGCCTGAGTTGCTCTGGGCCGTTAAACTCCAATAAACCAAACGAAATTGATTTGCCGCCGCTGTATGATGCTCTTGTGGACTCCTCCCCTGTTACCGCCGCGCCTATTCTCGCCGCTGACGACGCCGACGTGCCAGCTTTCTCTTCTGTCATCGTTCCGCTTTGTGCTGCTGTCTCTGGCGCTACTGTCCTTTTTTCACCCTCTCCTCTTTGTGCGAACCGCAAATCTGTCATGCTCCCTCATGCCGTGTTCACACTTTCTGGTGGTTGTGGCGCCCTGTACTTCGAGAACCCGTTGCCTTTCCCCACCTCTTTACTTTAGGGGGAATCGCTTGGCACGGTTGTTGTCATCAATCTCGACGAAGCTTCTCCTGTCCTTGATGACCCTGATGCCCATGACATAAACGCCCTCACTCCTCCCGCCGACGTCACCTCCCCCTCCTCCCCGGATATGTTTTCCCATTCTGTCGATGCCGCTCTACCACCTCACAGACGCGTCCAGTTCATCGCTTTGCTGCAGCGCTTCCGTGCATCCTTCGACTCTCCTCAAGCACCGTTGGGTCGTGCAACAGCGGTTCGCCACCACATCGACACTGACACCCATGGACCCTTGCGCCAACGCCTCTACCGCGTCTCCTCTACTGAGCTCCGTATCATTGATGAACAGGTGAACGACATGCTACACCGCGGCGTGATCCAGCCCTCTCGCAGCCCGTGGGCTTCTCCGGTCGTGCTCGTCAAGAAAAAGGACGGCTCCATTAGATTCTGCGTAGACTTCCACCGGTTAAACAAACTTACTGGGAGGACATCTACCCCCTGCCACGTATCGATGATGCGCTTGATTGCCTGCAGGGAGCGGAGTACTTTTCTTCGTTGGATCGGCGCTCTGGGTACTGGCAGGTGCCGATGGCCGACGTCGATCGCCCGAAAACAGCTTTCATCACATCTGATGGGCTGTATGAATTTAATGTGACGCCCTTCAGTCTCTGCAACGCGCCTGCCACTTTTGAGAGTATAATGGATAACATCCTCCGTGGGCTTAAATGGGAGACATGCCTCTGCCACTTGGACGTTGTTGTCATCTTCTCCTAGAATTTTCCGTCTCGTCTTCTCCGCCTCGAGAGTGTTCTGCGCTGTCTCAGTGACGCTGACCTGCCGCTGAACTTTAAAGAGTGCCGCTTTGGCGCCCGACAGCTGACTATCCCAGGCCACGTCGTGTGCAAGGATGGTGTACTCCCGGACCCTGCCAAGCTCCGCGCAGTTGCTGATTTCCCGAAGCCCACATCCTTGAAAGAACTCAGAAGCTTTCTTGGACTTTGCTTCTACTTTCGCCGGTTCGTCAAGAATTTTGCTGCCGTTATCGCCCCGCTGACGCAACTTCTCGCTGGTAGCCACGACTTGTCGGCTTGGTCCCCTGCATGCGACGAAGCTTTTGCAACGCTACGCCAGCTTCTCACCTCTCCTCCGATCTTGCGCCCTTCCGCGCCTACAGAACTCCACACGGACGCCAGCGGCATTGGTCTCGGTGCCGTTCTAGCTCATCGAGAACCTGGTTTCAATGAGTACGTCGTTGCTTACGCCAGCCGTACACTCACAAAAGCGGAGACTAATTATTCCGTCACAGAAAAAGAATGTTTGGCGATTATTTGGGCAATCACAAAATTTCGTCCTTACTTATATGGGCGCTCGTTCGATGTCATTACAGATCACCATGCCCTTGGCCGGCTGTCTTCACTCAAAGATCAATCTGGCCGCCTCGCCTCATCGTGCGGTGTCCCGGACTAAGGACACCGACCATGCAGCAGGGTTTTTTGACCCTCAAACTCTCTTTGAATATTAAAGTTTTTCACCACCACCACCTCGCTCGTTGGGCTCTCCGTTTACAAGATTACGACATTCGGGTCATTTATCGTTCCATTCGTAAACCCTCCGATGCCGACGCTCTCGCGCGCTCCCCTGTGACCTCTCACCCTGACCCACCATCTATTTCCGGCCTCACACCTTCTCTTGACAACACTGATGTGGCTTGTGAGCAGCGCAAGGATCCTTGGATTACTTCTCTTCTGGATTTCTTAGGCAATCGCTCAGCGCGCCTACCTTCTAGAGTGCTCCGTCATCAAGCTCATCACTTTGTCATGCGTGACCAGCTGCTCTACCGTCGGAACTACCTTCCCGATGGTCGCAAATGGCTGCTATAGTGATTCCAAGGCATCTCCGCTCCGCCATTTGTGCCAGTTATCACGACGACCCGCAATGCACTCATGCCGGTCTGCCGAAAACTTTTACCCGCCTACGCCTTCGGTATTATTGCTGAGGTAAGAACCAGCTGAGGTAGGAACCAAAAAAGAAAACGTCCACTTTCAATAGATCTCTCCCGGCATACGTCATCGGCGCACGTGTCTCTGGTGTGGCGGGCAAATAATGTGACTTCTGACCGGGAGGGGCAGCAGCTGCTACTCATACCCTCTTCATACCAAGGCATCTTTAATCGGGATCGGATTAAATGATCAACACATACAAAACCAGTTTAGGAGCAAAAGTGGGCGATTTTTACCACCGGGCGTTGTGCCTTTCACGTCATGCTCTTTGACTTCGAGTTCCCTTTTTTTATTGGCCATCCTAACATATTGTCACGACCAGAGGAGCCGTGAAGGTAGGCGTCGGGAAGAACCCAAGACTGGGAGCTTTCTTTTAATTATAGAGCCAGGTTCCAGGACACAGCAACAGAACAAGCGCGCCCCGAGAGCCTACCGCCGCTTCGTCGTCGTCTTCGACTCAGCGCGGAGGCCGCGCGGCGCGTTAGGCGCGTGGCATTATTCCCCCACGCGAAAGCAAACATCGTCTCGATGTGGAATGGGATATGTACAGTGAGCAAAGGAGGAGCAAAAAGAAAAGAAGAAGAATAGGGGTGAGGTGAACTATACAATGCGCGCTAGATGGCATGCGGGGAGAGTCAAGTGCACACGTGGGGAAGGGAAAAAGGTACGAAACACAGCGTGAACACAGCGCTCAGTCACGCGAAAAGTACGGCTTTTAAGCGTACTACATGCACGATTTCAGGCCGTTGACGCTGAGGGCCGACGATCACAGTTCCATGGGGGACAACTTCGTAGTTGATTCATGGTTGAAAAACAGCGCACAAAAGACTAGACACAAGACTAAAAGACTAGACACAAAAGACAAAAGACTAGACACAAAAGACTAGACACACTTGAAGCAACCTTCGGTTGCTTTAAGTGATAACGAGACCACGTTTCTTGGCGGTTTTTGGGCTTCGGGCGCACGCTAGTTTTAGTTTTATCATTGTCATAGTTTTGTTTGTTCAATTTTGTTTTCATGATTATGCCTTCCTTATATACCCAGGTTTTCGAAATAAAGCCTTAGTTGTGAGTTCAGCGCTTGTCCTGTCGTCGCCTTTACTCTTGTGTCTAGTCTTTTGTGCGCTGTTTTTCAACCATGAACCTATACCAACTCGCCCAACTTAACGTTCTACTACTTCGTAGTTGACGCTGTTCAGGCGGCGCAGGACTCTGTGCGGACCAAAATACCTATTTATAAGCTTTTCGCACAATCCCTTGCGGCGCACGGGTGTCCACACCCACACGTGGTCGCCCGGCTCGTAGTGCACGCCCCTGTGCCGAAGGTTATAGTGTCGGGTATCGGCGGATTGCTGGTCCTTGATGTGCAAGCGGGCCAGCTGACGGGCCTGCTATGCTTGTTCCACGAAGTGGACTGCTTCAGGGCGGAGCTCTGCGTCACCGTACGGCAGCATGGCATCTAGCATCATGCGGACCTCTCTGCCATACACGAGACGGAACGGGGTGAACTGGGTGGTTTTCTGCGTCGCGGTATTGTATGCAAAGGTGACGTACGGCAAGACCTCATCCCAGGTTTTGTGTTCAACGTCGACGTACATCGAGATCATGTCTGCCAATGTTTTGTTGAGCCGTTCCGTTAGACCATTGGTTTGGGGATGATACGCTGCTGTTGGTCGATGAGCAGTATGGCTAAGCGCTAAGATGTCACGCAGGAGTCGGGCTGTAAACGCCTTGCCTCGGTCAGTAATGATGGCCGATTGGGCGCCGTGTCTAAGCACGATGTCGTGCATAAAGAAGTGGGCAACTTCGGCGGCAGTACCTCGCGCAAGGGCCTTCGTTTCAGCGTAGCGGGTCAAGCTGTCTGTGGCGACTACGATCCACTTGTGGCCGGTCGATGAGAGAGGAAATGGCCCCAGAAGGTCCATGCCGACTTTGTCGTATGGTATTTGTGGCGGCTCGATGCACTAAAGCAGTCTAGGAGGCTTGACCGCGGGTTTTTTCCGCCGCTGGCATTGCCGGCATGTCCGGACATAATGCTTGACACTGGAAGTTAGGTTGGGCCAGTAACAGTTCTGCCGGATTCGGGATAAATTGCGTGTAACTCCAAGGTGGCCTGAAGTCGGTTCATCATGGCAGGCAAGGAAGACTTCATCCCGCAGATCAGACGGTATGACGAGCAGGTAAGTTGTTGGACCTGAAGTAGAGTTCTTTTTATAAAGCACCCCTCTCCTCAGGCAGAACGACGATAGTCCAAGAGCTGGGTATCGTGATATTTCAGGGCACCCACCTTCGAGATGTAGTACGATGAGCAGACGCAGCTTGGCGTCGGCACGCTGTCTGGAAACGAGCTCAGACGTGCTGACCGCTCCAAGGAAGCTATCATCGTCGGTGGTGTCTGGTGGAGGAGATTCGACGGGAGCGCGTGACAAGCTATCAGCGTCGGTGTGTTTCCAGCCTTGCAGGTGGCGGTGAAATCGAATTCCTGCAGGCGTAATTCCCAACGTGCTAGGCGGCCGCAAGCGTCCTTTAAATTTTTCAGCCAGCACAGCGAGTGGTGGTCGGTGACGATACAAAACGGTCTGCCATACAGGTATGGGCGGAACTTAGCGGCGGCCCAGACTACGGCTAAACATTCCTTTTCCGTGGTAGAGTAGTTCAACTCAGCGCGCGACAGTGCGCGGCTGGCGTAGGCCATTACTTTGTCGACACCGTTTTGCCGCTGAACTAGAACGGCGCCAAGACCGACGTTGATCGCATCCGTGTGCACCTTCGCGTCGGCAGCTTCGTCGAAATGTGCCAGGATGGGCGGCGATTGGAGTCGGCGTCGTAACTCGTCGAAGGCATTCTGCTGTTCATTGCTCCAGGAAAATGACGCGTCATCACGGGTTAGGAGCGTCAGAGGGCTGGCGAGCTGGGGGAAATTTCTAATGAAGCGGCGATAATAGGAGCACAGACCCAGAAAACGTCGGACTGCTTTTTTTGCGGGCGGGGATCGGAAAGACAGCAACGGCAGCAAGCTTCTCTGCGTCAGCTCGGAATCCGTCAGCACTAATGACGTGCCCGAGGAACTTCAATTCGGTGAACCGAAAGTGGCATTTTCAGCATCGAGTGCAGTCTTGTAGCGGTGAAGATATTCCGTGAACGTTGCGGAAAAAATGATGACAGCCTCAAGATAAACAAGACAGGTCTGCCACTTCAAACCTGTGAGAACAGTGTCCATCATTCTTTGGAACGTGGACAGGAGCACAACAGAGCCTGAATGGGAGGACGCGAAATTCATAGAGCCCGTCCGGTGTGATGAAAGCGGTTTTCTCACGGTCCATCTCATCAACTTCTATCTGCCAATAACCACTTCTGAGGTCGACCGAAGAGAAGTACTTGGCTTGACGAAGTCGGTCGAGGGAGTCGTCGATACGCGGGAGCGGATACACGTCTTTCTTGGTTAAGCTTCCTGTAGTCGACACAGAATCGAAGTGTCTCGTCTTTCTTTTTCACGAGGACGACAGGAGACGACCACGGACTGCTTGACGGTTGGATGACGCCGTCTGTGAGCATCTCTTCGACCGGTGTTTGGATAGCATCTCGCTCACGAGGGGACACACGATAGGGCTGCTGATGGATGGGTCGGGCTCCTTCCAGCGTGATAATGCGGTGTTTAACTATCGACCCCGAAGACCTCGTAAAGGAGAACATAATAACTGATAAAATCGCCAAGTCTTTGCTTCCGTTGTCTCCCATCCCCGGTAGGTTCTACCCTCTGCCAAAAATACATAAGGAAAATAATCCAGGACGACCAATTCTTTCCGGAATAGGAACCGCGTCAGAAAAAATTTCCTGTTTTGTCGACAGCTTAATCAGAGACATACCACCAACTTTTCCTTCGTTTGTCAAAGACACAACTCATTTTCTTCCTGACATAATTGATCTGTTCATTCCAGAAAACAGCATACTCGTTACCCTCGACGTCGCGTCCCTATACACCAACATACCCCACTCGGATGAGATCAGGGCGGTCGCTAAAGCTTACAGAGGTTCAGAACTGGAAAGACCAGTGGATGGCACGACCCTCGAAACACTTCTGCATTTGGTGCTGGAAATGAATAATTTTGAATTTGATGGCGACCACTGTGTGCAAATTAGTGGCACATCAATGGGGACAAAAGTAGGTCCTAATTATGCCAATATATTTGTGGGCATTCTGGAAACTGAATACCTGGAGAGCTGTCTCCTCAGACCCCTTTTTTATAGGAGGTTTATAGATGACATATTTCTTATATGGTGCCATGGTGAAGAAGAGCTACTCAAATTCATCGCTTACTTTAATAATGCTCACAGAAGCATCTCTTTTTCCCACAGCTACTCAACCTCTACGATCAGCTTTCTGGATGTAAAACTTCAGATCTCGCAAAACAAGCTTGTCACCTCCCTGTTTAGGAAGCCAACGGACAGGCACCAATACTTGCATTTTGAAAGTAGCCACGTAAAAAATTGCAAGAAAGGAATACCATATAGCCAGGCTCTCAGATTTAAACGTATCTGCTCCCGTGAAGAGGACTTCGCTTCTAACTGTGAGACACTCCGCAAGGATTTGGTCCGACAGCGCTACCCGAAGCCTATCATCGACGATGCCTTGGAAAAAGCTGCAGTACAAGACCGCCGTACAATGCTAAATAACACCAAGACTGCGCAGACGAACTACCCAACTAATCTGATATTAACCTACTCTCCAACAGCACCGAATGTTAATGCTATTCTCAGAAAGCATCACAACATTCTCCTTCAGAGCGACAAAATGAAGCGCTTGCTTCCCGAACCACCCCGTGTCGCATATCGGAGGGCAAGAAATATCAAAGATGCCGTAACCTCCTCGAAACTAGACAACGGTGAAGTCTCAGGGTGCACACCTTGCAATAAAGGTCACAGAAGCTCGCAGCACAGCGTCGTCTTTCTCATTCAAAATTCCAGGAGATTTCAACTGTGGCAGCAGCAACGTAGTCTACCTCCTCGAGTGCGGTGTGTGCCGTGCTCAGTACATTGGGCACACTGAAACTCGTTTCCTATTGAGAAAATAACCACAGAGCTGCCAGATCTGCCTCTTTCAAGACACGTAACGACAAAAGGCCATTCATTTGGAAAGTTCAAGGCCACCATACTCCAATCTGGCTTCCAGACACATTACGACAGGGAAGCCTGCGAATCAGAATTGATGTGACGATTCGTGCGCGTACACCAGTGGCCGCAGAAACCCGGTCAGTGACTCCCCGGAAGCGGCAGACCGCGCCATCCTGGCGGCGTGTCGCCATAGAGAAACATACTTACGTAAGTATGTTTCTCTATGGTGTCGCCACGGAGGGACAAGGCCACATAGCGCATAGGATGGCCGTCGACGACTCCTACGGTGGGGATTAAGCCTGCCACGAAGATTCCAGGGGAGAGCTGCGCGGAGTGGACCCGGTCAGCGACTTTCCCGGGAAGCGGCAGACTGGCGTCGCGTCGCCACGGAGGGGGTCTCGACGCTGTCACGAGGAGAGAGATCTGCGCGGAGGGAACAAAAGGAAGCGGCGAGCGGGCGGCGCCGCGGGGGCGGCGAGAAGCAGCCAGCTGCTACGGCGAAGGGGGAGGCTGCAGAAAGAAAGAAGCAAAAGGCTTAAAAGGGGGAGCCGACGGCAGGAACGGGCAGACAGGGACGATTCGAACGAGCGGACGAGACGGAGGAACGCAGAAGACCGGGGCCGCGCATCGACCAGGGAGCCCGGGGTATAGCCTTCGCCCAGGTTCGGCCTCCGACAGCACGCTTCCACACCTGGCAGCTCCTCCAACGCCTGGCCGAGAACGAGAGCTACACAGCCGCAAAGAGTCCCCAGCCCGGCCGCAGAAGACATCCAGCCATTCGTCGGGCCCGTGCCACGACAAGCTGACTGAGCCCCGACGTGGACGAGCCCTACTGCATTTCCCGTAAGCGGCATCAAGCCAGATCCATTAATTAAATCATATTCTAAAATCATTCTTGGAGTCTGTGCATCAATCTCCTCATGCCCAGTGTGGACCCAGGGCCAATTTAAGAAAATGAGCCATCACCTTAATGAAAGCTCTCGCAAACTCTCCTGCCTTTCTGGCTAAATCTTTCTGCAATGTTTTGTTTGTTTGTTTTTCTTTTCCTTGTGAACTCTTTTGCATCGAAAATAATGTTTCTTAAATCTACTTTGACGACAGTTGCATCACGATTTGTTCTGTATTTAACACTTTCATTTCTAGTCGAGGTACTGACATTATTTTTGTTGTGGTTCAGCACGAATTATGTGACGCTCGTCTCTCATGAGTATTCATCGCATTATTATCGTTTTGTTGTTGCTGATCACGGCGTTTGGGTAAACTTCGTTTCTTAGGCCATTTTTTCACACTCTTGAACTGTATTGAACTCTTGAACTGGGCGCGACATCGCTGTCGACATGAGCTTACCTCGTCTTTTCGCACAGGTGCTTTTCGGAGCCCTGCTGATTCCATGGCCAGGCGACGGCTTCTTCAATGTGGCCGGAAGCTTGGCCCCGTCTTCAGTTTCTTCGCGACAGTGGGACGCACGCGAGGCCGTGCGCGACATCGCTGTCGACATGAGCTTACCTCGTCTTTTCGCACAGGTTGGTTATCGAAACCCTGCTTCCTGTTACCGGTGCTCTAACCGATGTGTGATTGCGGTGTCGTGCCCCGACAGTTTGTTGGAGTGGGTGAAGAAATGCATTGGTTTATGTACTTTGTCCTATCGTGCTTTCTCTGCATTGCTCTTACTCCTCTCGGGAGATGTTCAATTAAATCCTGGCCCTAGTCCGGACAGTGGTAGTATTGATGAACGTAGTAGTATTGAGGGCATCTATGCAATTGTGCGCAGGTTAGAGCAGGGACAGACACGTTTTCTTGCCGATCTTGAAGAAGTTAAGAGGGAAGAGCATGCTCTTGCTCGTTCGCTGCAGGAACTACAAAACACCGTCGCTGTACTGCTAAATGATTTACTTGCAGTCAAAGAAGGCGCCTCAGATAATCGGCGTAGATTGGTCAACGCGAAATCGTCCCTCGAGGACACGCAGAAATAACTTGATAGTTTTTGGCTTATCTGATTGTGAAAATGAAAGTTGGAAAGACTCTGAGGAAAATGTTATCGCCTTTTTCAAAGCTGAGCTTGACCAGATTATCCAAACAGATGATATCGAACGCGCTCACAGGCTCGGAACTTTTCGTGAAGGAAAGAACCGGCCGATTATTGTAAATTTATGTAGGTTTAAAGCTAAAGAACTACTCTTGTCGTGTGGATCAAAGCTAAAGGGTAAACAATATGCAATTCGTGATGATTTCAGTCCCGCAGTCAGACGCGCTCGTTCAAAACTGTACGAATATGCCCAAACCACAAACCCAAACCAACTCGTTCAAAACTGCGTTTCGACAGACTGCATATAGGCAACAAAATTTTTGTCTACGATAGCGGAGAAGACACGGTGACGGAAATAAAAAGATAGCTAAATGTCAAGCACTGCTCACAGCCTAAAGATTTGTGTGATAGTGCAAAACCTGGTTATTTGTGCGGCCTTCTGCTTAGTATTTTGCTAGTAAACTGTCGAAGTTTGAAAAATAAGGTAGACGAATTTGCTGCTTTGCTTTCCTCTGTTCAACCGCATGTTATTATCGGGACAGAATCTTGGCTACATGAATCCGTTGCAGATATCGAAGTCTTTCCTTGTGGCTATGATGTGTACCGGTGTGATAGAAACACACATGGTGGCGGTGTTTTTGTCCTTATTAATGAATGCCTTCAGAGTTACCTGGCTCTTTTGATCATTCTGAATCTGTGTGGTGCAGGATTAGAGTTAATCATGGCAGTTACATCGCTATTGGGTCCTTTTACCGGCCTACTGGTTCTTCTAGCCCAGAAACATTTAATGAATTATCAAGTTTTTTAACTACCATAGATAGTGATTATATTCTCGGAGGAGACTTTAATATGCCTGCCGTTCACTGGAAAAATGGAAAACCTGTTTTGGCTGATTCGACTATATTATCTCTAGCTTTTTCAGAGTTTATTACAACTAATGACCTGACCCAATTCGTGACTGAGAGCACCAGATGAGGTCATGACACTGAGAGTACCTTGGATTTGTTTTTTGCTAACTCTGAGTCATTGATCAACGATATAGTTGTTATCCCTGGTATCAGTGACCATCACAGTGTTGTGGCCACGTGCTCTACCACTTCAGTTAGGTCTGCCCACAAACATCCCAGGAAAGTGTTTTCTTACGACCGAGGTGATTACACGTCAATTTCAAGTGAACTTTCTAGTTTCTACCTCTTTTTTATGGAGTCAGCCAGTCACTGGATATAGATGAAGCTTGAATTCTTTTCAGAGATAAACTAATGGCTCTAATTGAGCAATACATCCCTTCTAAAATTATTACAGGTAGACGCCGGAATGATAAGCCATGGGTGGATAAGAAAATTCGGGCATTAATTAATAAGAAACGCCGTTTGTATTCTACATATTTAAGAAACAACAAGCAGTCTGTTTTCCAGGAAATGCGCCAGATAAGCTACAAAATTAAGCAAGAAATAAAATTAAATAAACATAATTATATGTCATTGCTTGACACAAGGTTAAGGAAAAATCCAAAGGAATTTTGGAAATTTGTTAAAATCAATAGTAAAGAGGTGACCTCTGTCCCTAATTTGTTGGTTGACGAGAAAACAGTGTATGACGATTACGAGAAGGCTTGCTGTTTCAATTCTTATTTTGAATCCGTCTTTACTGCCGTATATTCTGGCGAATTGCCTGAAACACAAGAAAAAGCCTATGAGAACATGCCCGCGTTACTGTCACACATAACGGTGTTCTCAAGTTGCTTACTAACCTAAAAAACGAATCAGCAAGCGGACCTGACACTATCTCGTTGTATGTATTGAAATCTTGCTCGCAAGAAATTGCGCAATTCTTAGCAGCCTTGTTTAACAAATCATTATACAGCACTTCTTTACCTGCAGAGTGGAAGGTAGCCAACGTCATTCCAGTCCACAAAAGTGGCCCCAAAAAGGCATTACAAAACTATAGACCAATCTCTCTTACATGCATATGCTGCAAAACCATGGAACACATTATTTACAGCTTTGGGATGAAACATCTTCAAAGTAATAATTTCTTCTCAAATGCTCAACATGGCTTCAGGCCTGGACTGTCGTGCACAACTCAACTGGTAGAATTTTCCCATGATCTCTTTTATAATTTCGATCTTGGTTTTCAGGTAGACTGCATCTTTTTGGATTTTCGTAAAGCCTTTGATACAGTTCCTCATGCTTTGTTGTTATATAAATTATCTTCTCTCTGTATACACCCTGCAATAGTAGACTGGACTAGAGATTACTTATCTGGGCGAACTCAAAATGTTTTAATCAATGGCACTAATTCATCGAATGTCACCGTAACCTCTGGCGTGCCGCAAGGGTCTCTTTTGGGGCCTTTGTTATTTCTAGTGTTTATAAATGACATTTTTGAAGGGCTTGAATGTAAGGTGAGATTATATGCCGACGACTGTGCCATTTACAGGAATATCAGAAACTGCCATGATGTAAACAGTATACAGAGTGATTTGAACAAAATTCATTGTTGGTGTACTAAACGGGGCATGTCTTTAAACAGCGCTAAATGTCAGTATGTGTCATTTTCCCGTAAACGACTTCCTGTGAGATCAGTTTATAATTTGGACGGGCTACCGCTTGAAAAGGTTCAACATTACAAGTATCTAGGGGTCTATTTTTCAGAAAATTTGACATGGAACCGACACATAGAATATTTAACCTTAAAGTCATCTAGAACGCTAAACCTCATTCGACGAAATTTTCATAAAGCCCCCCAAAAGTGAAAGAACAGCTATACGTCACTAATGTTCGTACAATACTCGAGTATGCTTGTGTGGCATGGGACCCTCAAAGCTCTTATCTCGCGGAAAAACTTGAACGCATCCAAAACCGCGCTGCCAGGTTTGTTTCTGGCAACTATAATTTCCGTAGTAGCATCACATTAGTTAAAGAAAACCTGAGGTGGAAAACACTGGCTCACCGGAGACTAACCGCAAAATTAGAACTTTTTTTCCAGATATACTCTGATCTCACGGGAATAAACAAGAGCTCGTACATTCTACCTCCACATTTCATCTCTGAACGCCGCGATCATAACTTGAAAGTTCTTGTACCGCGATGTCGAACTGATGTGTTTCGGAATTCTTTTTTTCCTCATACTTCTTCACATTGGAATAGGCTTCCCAAGAGCATAGAACCATGTAAAACAGATAAACATTCTCACTCTTTCCTGGCGGCCAATCTGTCGTAGAAGCTTTCCACCTTTCAGAACTTGTTTTCTCAGACCGCCATTTCAGTGATGCGTTACTATTTTATTTTAGACAATTGTGCCTTATTGTTTATCTTTAATATTTTTGACATGCTCATTTTATGTATATGTTTACTGTTATTGTCCCCCCCTGCTATAATGCCCCTGGGCGCTGCAGGTATTTGTATAAATAAATAAATTATTTTGGGCGCCTGTATTATCTCGAGTGCCATTTGTTTTTATTCTAATATTGTTGTTTTGTTATTCTTAAGCGGTGTTCCCTGTAATGAAATTTGCCTTTTTGGTACACTTTCTAACACTCAGGCGCTGTCTTTATCTTAATTTGTGGGCTTTTGCGTATTTCCCCACATATCCTCTGCTAAAAAATGCTACAAAAGTGACACAATCGTGTATTCGTGTATTCTTGTCACCTCTGCGTGTGTGTGTTTTTGTTCCCTTCGGCTATCGCAGTGCCATTTTCTGTCTTTATTTATACTTTTTTTCCACTCCTGTAAAGAAGGAGCCTATCCATGTGGTTCTCATGTGCGACCCTCATGGGGTTTTGCTTCCTTCGGCCATCGCAGTGCCATTTTTTGTCTTTATTTATCCTTTTTTCTACTCCTGTAAAGAAGGAGCTTTCCATATGGTCTTCATATGCAAACTCATCTGGTTTTGGGGTCCACGTGCAACCATGTGGAGACACTTACCTCAGCCGCGACCTGTGCGTCCTCGTGCTTTCTTCTGGAGTCGCGCGGGGCCACACAGAGGCGGCTAGAGGCGATACTTATGCACACAATTGGCAGGCACTTCCCTTCTTGTGTTAACCACCCCCCCCCCCCCGCCTTTTTTTCCCCCTTAACTAGTCGCGTGCCCGCCGGGGCCCACCTCCCTCCTTCACTTCTTTCACGCGGCGCCTTTGCTGGCGCATCTTAGCGTTTGGGTTTCGTGTCTTGGCTGTGTTCCTCTTTCCCCATTGATTTTTTCTCATTTTTCTTTTTCTTTTTCAAGCACTCTGTGTGCCATGTTCACTGCTATAAGAAGACCCTTCCATGCACTGTATGATCATTCTTGAAAAAGACCAGTCCCTGGTCGAAACTTTGAATAAATCTGTTAAGTTTTTCAGTCTGACTTCCCCAACTTCTTATATATATATATATATATACAGAGAATTCCGTTTTTATATGCGGGAATTTAAAAAATTCCTGTGAGCAAACTACTGGCCTAATCGGGAGCAAACTTCGCTCACGGGGTAGCATATTATGGTCTACGTTATTTGAGATGTAATTAAACGTCGGTACTTGCCTGCATTTCCTAAAATTAAGAAGAAACTGCTGTCAACTGCGAGAAAAGCTGTCGCAGACGAGAGCTATACACGAGCCGAACAGCTGGTTTAACAGGGCACGCCATCTGCCGGAAGGCGAGGCAAACGCGTCAAACCAGCTGCTGAGAGAAGCCAACAGCCACAGAAACCAAGGAGCACAGAGGATTTTTTTAATTAATTAATTTTTTTTTTGCGGCGTTGATCAAGTAAGAATATTACTGAATATATTGTCGCTTAAAGCTAATTGATTAGAAAAGCAGAAGAATAAACAACCACATGCCGCCGGTGGGATCCGAACCCACGACCTCCGAATTACGCGTCCGGTGCTCTACCTCTGAGCTACGGCGACGGCTGTCAAACCTTCTGCTTTCGGTGGTATTTATGTTTACAAATAACCTAACTTTGAGAACCTAACGTGGGTGGCGCTGAAGTACTTGTAACGCCTAAAAGAGCATATCGCGAAATATACGCTTCGTTCAAGGAAATATATGTATTTCACTCGACATGTTGATCGCAAGATCGATCTCTTGAAAAAGATATATAGTTTCGGTGCGGCTCCGGTTCGAGGAAATATGAAGGGAAAGATTGGAAAGGAAGGAAGGGAAAGTTTGGCGGTGACTTCAAAACATTGACAAAGATTCGAATCAGATAGACTTCAACAGAGAAGGAAAGATCGCGTGTCTAGGGTTCGGCATCTTGCGGGGAAGGGTATGACAATACTGCTAAGCACAAGTACAGCCTGCAGTCAATACTGCCTACACAGTACTCTAGAGGTGGCAAAGCGCATTTGGTTTCCTTGAGCAAAAATCTCAATCGGCTTTCCATAAGTGCGCTTGATTGTTTGAACAGAACAATTCGAGGAATAAATTGCCTCGGAACTTTGTCAACATAGATTGTTTTCGTGGCACCGTCGCGATTCTGACTTGGCGCGGTGATCCCTTCTTTTATGTCCTGCGTCCTCTGCAGACGGATGCAACTCAAGCGCCCCTCGAGGGAGGCCTTCCAGCCAATGACATCGACAAGTTTTCATGACACCGCCGTTAATCCGATTAAGCCGCGGTTAAACCCCTTTCATCTTCCGCACTCTGCGATGCCAGGCTAGCAGGACGTCATGAGGATCAGTCTATGCCATTAGCTGGAGGGCATTCCTTGAGGGGCATCCGCCACTTCATTCTTGGGTTGTGTCCCACTCTAGTCAGTGTTCACCGACGGAGTAGAAGGCGTTTTCGGTCCAAAGCTCCAGCATATCGGTTGTTGTCTGCTCAGAGTTGCCTAATGCCGTCTCATATTTCGCTCAAAGCAGCCGATTTTTTTCTCTCAAGGCTCCCGTGCATTCGTCGTACGTTCACAGAAACACTTTAATGTTGCAACCTCATTGTTTCTCACAGCTTTGTAGTTGTTATCTCATAAAACGAATTGATGAATAAAAGTAGTTAGATTTTTAGGATAATACTCCTAATAGCCAACAGGTAGTTCTATTCGTGGAAACCCTCCCATCTATTTTACTGTGGGTCGTGTTTTTCTGGCAATACTTGTACGTGTACAATAACAGATATCAAAGGCAGATATCAATATAAGACGTAGAGCGATAAAACGCGGTAGGAGGTTGTGGAGATAAGTGGGAGTTCTCAACTCCAAGCATTTTCTGACGCTAGGGGCGCACAAAGCCTAGCCGCCATCTATGATCGCTGCGGTACGATGTGCTGCGGCGCACCGTGCGGCCACCATCGGGGACATCCACGTGACCACACAAGTTTTCGCTTACCGTACCACGCTGCAACTGGCGTTACATCGCCGGTCACTTGACTTCGTACCCGCCCGGCACTGGACACGAGATTGCGGACGTTATTCCGGTCGCGGCGGTCGAATTTCGATCGAGGCGAAATGAAAAAGCACTATTGTATACTGACGTTTCGGCGCACCGTGTGAAACCTGCGACGGTAAAAATGAATGAGCTGCCCTCCATTACGACTCATAGTCGCATCTGTAGCTTTGAAGCATAAAAACCAGCTCACTTGATTTTAAATCTTTCTTGCTTCTGGCGCACAACTGCTTCAACTGCTGCAAAAGCCTTTCAGATGCGTAAACCGGTGTGTAGGCGGTTTACACACGCCATATTTGTGTTTGTGAGCTGCTCACTGAAAGCAGACCTGAGGCAATGACACTTACGTTAGAGTCGCAACGATAGCAGGCAACAAGCACCCCTATATGAAGAACTTCACGAAGCCACCATTGCGATGTCCTTCTTTTGCTTCGGAGAAACGTCTGCGGGGTGACTTCTCTTCCTCTTTCCTATAGGTTGTTGTTGGCGGCCGTGCGACAGTCGGGCGAGAAGCGAATATGACGCTGAGTGTGATTCGACGCACTGCACAGATGAAAAAAAAAAATGGCAGTGGCTTAGCTCTGGATAAGCCTGGATATACGAGCGGAAAGCTGCAGTTATGCTTGGTTTGACGTCATGGCTGTTGCAGTTCGCGCACAATGCACTGGGAGCACCACGATAACGGTGGAGGCGGTCGGCCGTCCACACACTGCCTGTGCGGAGGCGGAAGAGGAAACGGAAATCGGCGCGGTTAAAATTCAGTTGGCACTATGGCTCTGTAAAGTGCTGCAAGGCGAGAGCGTTTCCTGGCGAACTGTTTTTAAGCATGAAATGCTTTTAGCCCCCGTTGTCGGCAGTGTGGTGACGTCACGCCGAGACCGAGAGCCATCAACTGGGCACTAAATTCCACTCATCCGGGCTCTGAAACGAGAACACCCGGGCACCTGTACGAGACTTAACGAGGTTTAACGAGACTCTCTAAGCCCTCCTATATATACGCGACCGGCATGCAAGCGCCGGTTGGTCTCCAAAGGAGTCACAAAAAATAACTGCTGCCAGTGCCTTCGCAATGTTTATCGAGATATCAGTCGCTGTGCGTTTGATAACGCAAAGAATTATAATTTCCGATTTCAATAACGCGTGCAAAAAGCACATAAATGCCACGATACACTTCTTTGTCACACGTGATCTCTTAGGGGCTTCGCGCATCGAAGCAAAGCCGCGCAGGCGCACAGGGGCCCGGGGGAGAAGCGCTGCGTTCAAAGGGCAAGGCATCGCGCCGAACGGGTGGTGGCGTTCCTCCCTTCCATTACAGTGTGGTTCGGGTGTCCACCGAGATGGCAGAGAATTACTGCGCCATTTCCTTTCCTCAAAAAACCTTGCCTTCAAATGGCAAGGCATCGCGCTGAACGGGTGGTGGCGTTCCTCCCTTCCTGTACGGTGCGGTTCGGGTGTCCACCGAGATGACATTAGGCCTGTAAACATTTCATGCTTACTCTACTCTCGGTTTCGGGAGAGGCAGACATTTTTTTTTATTTTTCATATTTTGCCATTTTTTTGTTCCTTCTCTTACATTTGTTGTTTTTTTATTATTTTATTTTTCATATTTTCTTTTTGCCATTTCATTCTTTTCTTTCCTTATATTTATCTTTCATACTTTAATTTTCCATTCGATTTTTATATTGGTTTCTTTTATTATTGGTATTTTTTAATCTCCCTTCACTTACTTTTATTGGCTTTTATTTTTATTTTCTTATTTTTACTTTTTCATTCCTATTATTTTATTTATTAAACCTATGCATTCGCTAAATACGCCTTATTTCATGCTCAGACCTTGAGCCTTCGTGGCTGAGTGGTAGCGTCTGCGTTTGAAATGCTGAAGGCTCTGGTTCGATTCCCATCCTCGACGCTGTTACTTTCTAAGTGAAACCCATGCACTCACTAAATGGGCGTTTATTCATGCTCAAACCTTGAGCCTTCGTGGCGGAACGGTAGCGTCTGCGCTTCAAATTCCGAAGGTGCTGGTTCGATTCCCAGCCTCGACGCAGTTTCTTATTTTTTAATTAGTGACGAGTTGGCGGCGACGGCTGCGGCTACCTGCGCCGTGAGTGACGTCACTTGGTTTCGCGCATGCGCAGAAGTGGCAAATCTGGGCTCCGGCTCGCGCGAAGCGCTTTGTTCACTAGCTTAGTGGCGCTTTTCACTTCAAGAAAGTAAAGCAAAACTTATGAAGAGTTGTGTCTGCTTTCTCGCGCTGCACGAGGGAAGCTGACGGAGCGTTGTCAACACAAGCAACGCGCGTCGCGCGAAAATCGCACCGCTTCGTGCGTAAAAGATGGGCACAATTCTTTAGTACCGCAATATAAACCTCGCCCCCATCGCGCTCTCCATACCATTGCCATCTTTTCCAGCTTGCTGTCCCAATTGTTCTCAGTTTAGGCAGAGAAGACAAGGTCCATCGAAACTTTGACTCGAGTATGCACATTCTCTCCAGAGGAAAGAAGTGACCACCAAGAGGCGTGCGTTGTAAAAATACGTATATTTATTTGCACATCAACAGTGGAAGGTCCGAATACGAGCGCGTCGGCTTCAATTTATGAAACAGGCTCCCAGAGAAGGTTTCATGGTCGCAATAAATAACGTGAAACGATGACGGATGGAACATGGTGAATAAGTGACCAGCAGGTGGGTGCGACGGCACACGCGCCGATCGAGCTGAAGAAGCCGTCACGTGGCCGTCCCTGTCTGCCCAGAATGGAGGTAAAGCCCCTCGATAATTTGAAAGTAGCGACACTCTCCTCCACTCCGGCGTTTTCCTCCTCGAATATCCTCGCCCGCCGACTGCGCGCGCTGCACACGGCACGCTTTTTTGACCATCGCTCGCTCGCCGTCCGGGCAGTTGGCTGACACATGCGCGCGCTCTTAAGTTCGCGCTTTTTCCACGCTCTGTTATTGAATAAAAACACCAGAAAGACATGCGACACGCGTGACTACCACGAGCCACATAAGTTAGCGTCGCGTACGCGCAATGAAAGTGCCAATTACGAGCGCTTGCGGCACGAACAAGACTACTTGCTGCATACATCTCATATTCTTTTTGACTTTTCAATACCGTCTGTCTCAACATGGCATAGTATATGAAGTATAGTATTTACAATACATTTGCAATATATTTGAACATTCCTGAATATTTTCAGCATACCAATGTTTAGTTAAATGTAGATTAACTTCCAACTAATTAACGCGGAAGTACAGTTTATGAAGTTGTTCACGAGTGGAGTTTCAGAAGTGGGATGTTGCTGGGAACAAGCTGGGGCATTTGCTTTGATGGCCGTCCTAAAATTTTTCATTAAGGTTCAGTCTGAGTTTGGCACCGCGCAGTGCACATGCAACGGCTCGCGGGCTACGCTCTAAACTCTCAGATTTCCGACAGCTCGTGCGAGCGTACCGCTTCCCCTTCATAGTCATCTGTGAATCACGCGTCGAGGAAACTTTCCGACTCCACGGATACTATTTCCATCATTCACAACGACCAGATAACGTCAGCAGATTGCTGATAGGCTTTCGCAAGGATATCCCGGCCTCATCGGTTGATGTCCCGCCTCACAGCGACAATGAATACGTGTGCGCTGTCACAGTTATTCCCGGACAACAGTACACTCTGATTGGAGCATATCTTGAGCCAGGCACGCCATTTGATGCTATGAGACTTGATAACTTGATAGCAAGGACGCCCTCACCGCATATTATTTGCGGAGACTTCAATGCTCATAATGAAATTTGGGGCAGCTCACATACATGTGCCCGAGGTGCCAAGCTTGCAAAACTTCTCTCCAAGCATTCGGTTCAGCCATTAAATGATGGCAGAATCACCTACCTCCGAGGCCCGACGACTACCAGCAGCATCGACTTGACATTTGTCACAAGTTCATTCGCCCACAACTTTGGCTGGTGCACTGATTTGGAGACACGCGGAAGCGACCATTACCCAATCCTCATATCGGCTTTCCATGCGCAGAGGAACCCAAAGAAATTCCTTACAAAATCTACAGACTGGGACGCATACAAGGGCGCTGTAAGCAGAGGAATTACTGCGGCAACCCGCAATGAGGAATTAGCATCAACAATGGCGTATTGCCTGAGAGCGAGTACACAAATTACAACTAAAAATGATAGCCTACCTTCAAATGATGACACATTTCAAAGGCTCTGCGCTATACGCCGGCGAGCTGAAAGGAAAGCTCTGCGCACAAAAAGCCTCGATGACCTACGTGCATGCCGACGGGCACAACGTCACATTCGACGCTATATGGATAAACTCAGTCGGCAAAAGTGGCGTGACTTTTGTTCTACACTGGATGTGCGCCAACCAGTAACCAATATTTGGCGGATAGTTAGAGGTATGCGCACGCCACCTCAACAACTCCACCCCTTCGCTGCACTCTCCCTTCACGAACAAAAATCTATAAAAGAAGTCTCAGAAGAATACTGCAGGCTACTGTCGGCAGGGTCAGGGCATTCGACACTCTCCGCAAATGGTCAATCAGGCATCCCAAAGGCGGCAGTGCCAGCGTTAGACCTGCCTTTCACAATGGAAGAACTATCCACAGCTATCGCGGAGACAAATAGACACACGTCTCCGGGTCATGATGAGGTGACCTATGAAGCCATTGCAAAGCTACCCCACACCTCCCGTCTTCGACTCCTGGAGTATTACAATTCTTCCTGGATGACTGGTGAGGTCCCCACGGAATGGAAGCTGGCGAAAATTGTGCCTGTTTTGAAACCCTGTAAGCAGCCAACAAGCTACGCATCATTCCGGCCCATTGCCCTACTGAGCTGCGTAGGTAAGCTCATGGAGCGCGTGATCTGCAAACGCATAACTTGGTTCCTAGAAAGCCGAAATGAGTTCCCCCAAGAAATGAACGGGTTCCGTCAAAACAGGTCTGCGACTGACAATATCATCTCCCTCGTCTCATCAATTGAGGAGTACCTTCATGCTGGGTACATCCCGACAGCCGTTTTCCTAGACATCAAGGCCGCCTTTGACTCTGTCTTTCACCATGCAATACTCGCCGCCTTTGCCAGTCTTGGCCTTGGAGGAAAGCTATACAAATGGATTGGGCATTATTTGAAAGAACGGCAAATTTTTATGACCACTCCAAACGGTCCAACACGCTTTCACGCAGTAGAGAGGGGCGTACCACAGGGAGCGGTGCTCAGCCCTCTCCTGTTCAATATTGCCCTTATACACATAAGAAGAAACCTTCCGCGAGGGGTCCGTATAACAATTTATGCTGATGATATCTGCATCTGGACCGCATCACGCTCGCGCTATATCACCCAGCAACGTCTACAGAGAGCGCTATTGAACATTTCGATGTACCTGGCTTCCAGAGGTCTTCGTCTCTCGCCAGAAAAGAGTGTTGCAATGGCGTTTACAAGAAAAACGATGACCCGATATCCGCTGCTCCTAGGCGGACGATCGCTACCATATGTACGATCTCAGCGATTCCTGGGTGTTGTACTCGACTATAATCTGTCATGGACACCTCAGATAAAAAAACTCCGCGAGAGGATCACTGCAGCATCGCAAGTGTTTAGGTTCATGGCGGGAACAAGGTGGGGTAGCAACTGCCGATCAATGCTTCTGCTTGAAAAAGCCTACGTTGAAGGAACCTTGCGCTACTGTCTACCAGTGTTTCAAAGATTATCTACATCAAGCAATAAGTCTCTCGTTGCCGCACGGAACAACTGCCTGCGAATATGCCTTGGCCTCCCAAAGGGTTCCTCTGCATCGGGAACAGTAGCGGAGGCAGGATGTCTCCCACTAGAGGTGATTGCCGCCCAGGAAACTATGCGTACCCATCTCCGCCATGTTCTTCAAGGGAAGAAGCACTTCCTGCACCGTGTCCACCTAACTCACAGCAACTCTAGCTTTGGCCAGGCAGTGCAGCTCCTGCCCATCCCTACTATTAATCAGCCACAGAAACTACTACCTCTGGCCTTTCCTCCATGGACACTCTCTCCTCTAAAGGTGAAGAAGTTTGTTCCAGGTGTGAATGCAAGGAGCCGCATGCCACAGGCAGCGCTTCTGCAAAGTACTCTCGCCTACTTAACGGAGGAATATAGGCAGCACACCCATATCTTCACCGATGGTTCAACTACTAAAGAAACCTCTTCATGTGGCCTTTATGTGCCCTCAACAGGCCATGCCCTTTCTTACCGGCTGCAGCGGAGGACATCCTCTACGACAGCTGAGCTTCACGGCATTAAGGAAGCTGTTTCTTACATCCTGCGCCGAACCGGCGACCATTGGGTTATCTTCACCGATTCGAAAGCATCTCTCGAGATCCTGGCCAACCTGCTGAAGAAAACGAATCACCAGCAAGTTTCCCTGGACATCGGATATCTACATCATTTAGCTATTGCCGCAGGCCACTGCATAACATTTCAGTGGGTACCTGCTCACTGTGGCATTCAGGCTAATGAAAAAGCAGATGAAGCGGCCCGTAAGGGCCATCAACATCGGAGATACATTAGAACTTTTTTTACGAAATCTGATGCGTCCCAGGTGGCCAAAATTTTTGCTTCCGAAGAAATGTATCGGCTTTTGAGTTTGCCGACATATCAGTACCAATTTCTTCACTCAATCGACCCACATCTTAGATCAAGACTCTCACCCAGAATTCCTCGACATCTGGAAACACTCTATCATCGACTTCGTCTTAATGCTGCATATACAAACGGCTTACGATACCGTTTTAGACAAATGGACAGTCCGCACTGTGACAACTGTGCCGCGATAGAAACTGTGGAGCATATCTTGCTTGAGTGCCCTGCATATACTACCGAGCGTGCGTACTATGAACATTGCATGCAGAAGCTCTGCTCAGTGCCCCTTACAATGGACAAAGTTTTAGGTCCCTTAGCCTGCCTTAGGCAACAGAGACTTGCAATGACTTTTCTATTCACATATTTAAAAGACATTGGACATCTTGATAAGCTTTAAACTCACTTGCACGTCACCTTCATGCATTCTTCATGCAGTGAACTTCGTCAGCCCATTTGACGGACTATGCACTCCATCACTCCATAGGTTACATCAATTCTCGCCATTGCATCCTTAGTACCCATTTCATGGCCGCATTTTATCTTCGTTTTTTTTTTACCTCTTCCACTCTGCTCTCCTTCTGTCTTTATCTCCCAAATTCCCCTCCCTACGCAGAGTAGCATGCCAGCGATTTTTAAACGCCGGCTAAATTCTCTGCTCTTCATTAAAGAGTCTCTCTCTCTCTCTTTGTAGTTGAGAATTTTCGCGGTGGCTTAAAAACGAATATGAACTTTTTTCTATTAAGCATGAAACGACTTCAGCTCCCGCTGTCGGCGACCTTGAGGTGATGTCGAGCCGAAGCCGAAAGCCAAAGATCCGCGCACCGATTTTCCGTCATCCCAGGAAAGTGTCCGCACCCAAAAATTTGGCCCTCTAAACCACCGAAATTTGACCTTGTCCAAATTTCATCAAAATTGGTGTCAAGCCTAATTTTAATATGACCAATTCAATGGTGAGCTCCAAAATTAGGTGGACTATCCCCAAAATTTGTCTCTCTGGAACCCATAAATTTGACGTCGTCCATATTTGACCAACATTGGGGTCCAACCTAATTTGACTATTTGAAACTCAGTGTTGGCTTCCAAATTTAGGTAGACCACCCCCAAAGTTTGGCACACTTGGGCATTTTCCGCCCACATTCTATTCCTTTTTTAATCCGCTTAAAGAGATGTTACGTTAGGAAAGAAAAAACTGATAGCAGCGACCGTGACAAAACCCAAGAGAAAGTTATAGGGTCTTAGCAATTTGGTCAGCCACAGTCAAGGCTATACTAAAGCAAGTGCCTGACTAATATAAGTCTTGAGTATAAATACAGTCACAATATGACACACAGTTTTTCAGATGCAATGTTTATTACAGATGAGTCGTGTAGTTTTACGCCGAAGATATACATAAAAACCACGAATAAGCCAGCTGTGGACATCTGTCACCCGTTGGGTGCAGTCCTCAAAACAAAACACAGAAAGCAAAAACATACTTAGGGAAATGAAACAGCTCAGATGTAGGCCTATAGTTTTTGAGCGGATGATGTATTCAACAAAAGGCTACGCTACCATGCTCAACTAAAGAAAATGATCACAAACTATAGCAACGAATATAAAAAAAATGGCATGCATTGGATATCTACAATACTTGAGTATATTCAGGCAACAATGGAAAGCACTGAAGTTATTCAAAAATGAATTATTTATGTGAATGCAATATGAGGTCTTTTCCGAGAATGTGGCATTGATAATCTCACCTGGTAGAATCGTAACGGTTCAGCAAAACAACAAATAAGCGTAGATCGTTAGACAAGTTGCATTCATAAAAAAAATCTAGGTTAAATCTCGCTTGGGACATGCGCCGCATTACTGCGATATGCACCATTACCAGAGGTTCGAAAAATTTACCGCACCGCGGATACCGCTGCACGCATACCAACACTTTTGCTTCCACACTTGCTAACACATGCACACACATTGTATACATCAGCCGCCGCTATTATAGCACGTTGAGCGGAACCGTGAAGTGACAACAATAACACGCATAATGACGCATAATGATCAGTGAATTAAGTGAGGTTGTTGGCTTTGTGATGCGCATGGATGCAGTTTGAGTATACACAGTCGCTTGGAAGAAATGCACAGTTGCTCGCAGAGGTGGGCAGTCTTCGTCGGGGTAAAGTTCTTGCGGCCGATGTTGTGCAGCCGCTTTTTTCTTCTAATGCTGTCTTTCTTGCCGCTCGGAATCGCGAAAAGGACAAAGGCTTTTTCACGCCGGCTTGTGCACTCGGCATAGCGCTGCACTAAAAGAGCGCGAACAACGCGAAGTGCAAGCGCGCAATGCCAGGGAGCTCGGTCGTAGCAGCGGCGGCTGGCCAAAAAATGGCGCCGACGAAAAATGAAAACACATTAAGAGCGAACTTTCCGCGCGCTTTCCCCCGGAGACCGCCCGCGGAGCCAATCACCGTCGAGAAAAGCGCCGATGGGAGAGGTGAGAGAGGAGGTCGGCGAGGGTGCGCGGCGCGGCGGCATAGTTCACAGAAAGACGCTACTTTCAAATTATCGAGGGGCTTTAAATGGAGGCAGCAGGGGACGCCGCCGCCCGGTGAGTCGAGGTACTGCGGTGCGTTTGCGTGCAGAGCGGGGTCGCTTGTCCACCACTGGGCGGCGCACTGCATCACCGGATGTGCTCGTACTTGGATCGGCACTCGCACTCGGTGTGGTTGTCGAAGGCCAGCGACTCGAACTTAGGGGGGAAGTCCCCGCTGGCGTTCATATCGCCCACACGGAACCAGCGTTCCACCTTCTGGATGGCCTTGGGCTGGCAGCGCTGGTCCTCGTGGTCGCAGCAGCCCGTGTACGGGGCACACCAGTGCACCACGGTGCAGTGTGGCACGTAGATCTGCAGAAACGCATACACACAGAAAGAAATTTCAGGGGCACTTTGGCTCTCTAAAGTTCTGAAAGGCGAAAGCTCTTCCTGGCGCACTGTTTGTTCTTTTTAATCTTTTTTGGTTTTGTTTTTATGTTATTTTTATTGGTTTTTATTTTTAATGTACATTTTTTATTTTTCTTTCTTTCCTATTTTTATTTTTATTGATATTTTCTTATTTCAATTTTTTATTCCTTTTATTTTATATATGAAACTCATGCATTCACTAGATGAGCCTTTATTCATGTTAAAACCTTGAGCCTTCGTGGCGGATTGGTAGCCTCTCCGCTTCAAACGCCAAAGGCCCTGGTTTGATTCCCAGCCTCGACGCAGTTTCTTTGTAAGTAGTGACGCCGAAACGCGGACAAATCTGTCGACACGGCTGCTAACGATAGTATGAGGCATTAAAGGCTTTCGCCTTAAAAATGGAGAAGGTTATTAGGCAAGCCATGCACTCTCGTGCATGCGCATGATTCAGGTGAAATGGCGACCGCGTTTTTGGGAACCCACAGCGGGGCCCCCGCGTCTCTGTCGCAAACGGCGCCGCAGTGGAGTACACATTGGCGCACTCGAAAGCTACAGAGTCGGTGTCGCTCTCCGACCGCTTCTGGAAATAGGCGTTGACAATGAATCAAGGAAAGGTAGGCTAACCATTGCCAACCATTTTGTGCCATTGCCAAGTGCCACTTTGTTTTTTTTTTTACATGGATAGGGCAGGCCTCTGTCAGGCGCTACTAGGCGCCTTTAGCTTGCTCTCCCTTGTTTGCAGTCTCTGTACTGGCCAAACAAAACCAATAAATGACATGATATGAAATGAAAAGTCTTATCCGTGTTGCGAAACACGTATCACATTCCTTTTGATTTAGCATTTGAAATCTAAGGTAGCAAATGCTACCAACTCCTACATTTTCGCTGTTGTGAAGAACTGGGAATTGTTATATTACATAGCTGGGGAACTAATATAGTAATACGAAGGCATACTATATGTATTAAGTGACTACACAACTATTCTGTACCATCAGGCGCTTTACCAAGTGCAGCAGTTAGCGTCCCTCATAAAAGAGAAAAAAAAAAACACTGAAGTATTTGAGAGCTTTAAGAAACGTCGATGAACTGAACTTCAACCTAAAATTCAAACGTAATATTTGCCGCCAAAGAGGAGGATTATGAGGCCTTGTCAAGGAAGATGTTAAAGTAAGCAAACGTGCGAAACTCAATTAAACATTTTGCCCCGATCGATATCCATACGCGCTTTTGTTATTGATGTTTCCTGAATGGTTCTGCAACACCACGTTTCAAGTCATTGTGAACAGGAAGCCTTCGCACCTCTGTTTACTTTATATGAGACACTTCTTGCCAAGAACAGGACACAGGACGTTGGTCGGGTTGGAATCGTACACATACTGCACCATCACACTAGCGGGCCACGTGTGTGCGGATGTACACAGCCTGCTTTTTGCATGCATGGGCACACGTGCGTGCCATAAGCAATTAGAAAGGTCCTTGATGTATCCCCAGTGTGTTTATCAAGCTTCCCGCTTTAGAAGCACCCCATTTTCCGCCAGGAAGCGTCGGTGCAGGATAATGCCGGCCGTCATGCGTCAATCATGTTTTGGCGGCGAGAAGGGAGCTAGCGAAAAGTGCTTTCATTAAAATAAAGAAAATTGATAATGGCGACCTTGCCCAAAAAATACCGTACATTTCCGTTAAAACGTTCCTTGCTATGAAAGATTGCCTTAACTGTATATCCGACCTTGCCGCGAGGGGAGGTCGTGCGAACACGCGAATAGAAACAGGAACAGACACCGCACAGTGCTTCTGTACTTGTTCCACATCATGAGTCAGCGCATTTCTGTCCCCGGTGGCATGTGTAATTCCCTTGGCACTGCATTGTTCAGGTGGCCAAGCTACGCAGAGGGACAAAATGCCTCACTTCACAACCACCACGGAAGTTGTCAACAATCAGCTGGACCACTGCGCAATGTGTTTTAATCCTTGTGTGCTCGATGGGCTCATAACACTGTTGATGCTCATACTTCACGGGTCGGGTACCAGGTAAAAAAAATAGAAAAAAACCCCAAAAGTACACGAATGTGTATAGAGGTGTTCAGACGGGTGTCCACTTATATCGCAGCTGCCTTCCCACCACTCACGTTGCCCCCTACCCATTGAGCCATCGCAATGCACACCCGAGGTACACGTGAGATACGCGCGGTCTTTACGACCAGTTCATGTTGACTGCATCTGCAGGAAAACGACTGCACTCTCGCATGCGTCGAATTTGAAAAGTGCATGTAGAGTAGGAGCATGTGTCCCTCGGAGTACACTAGTGGGACGTGTCCCTCCGTAGCACTTGAATCACTGCTGCTGAGGCATCGATTTCTGCGCATCATATGCTTATATCGCAAGTATATACGAAGCATCCTTTTCTGCAGCTATGCGGCGAAGAAAATCAGAACAATAAACTTTCACCTCACCTTAATCTATCTGCGAAGTCGACTGGCAATAAATGAGATGCGCGCAAGGCAAACCATCCCGGTAGGGCACTCACTTTGCTCTGGTTCGGATAGATGTCCTCCAAACAGATGGTCCTGGGCTGCGGAAGACCGCAGCGCGCCTCCCGCCGCACCATATCCCGGTGCTGAATTACGTTCTCGGATTGGGCGTTGCCGTATTTCTTCCGCGGTCCGCACAGTCCCACGGCGAAGCACGTGCAGAAGACGAGCAGCGCGGTCCAGGCGAGTCCCCTCGCCGCACGTTCGTGTTCGCCGGCCATGGTTGTTGGCGGTGGTGCAAGTGGGGCTTGCGGGCGACGGTAGTCGAATGGTGAACCACCGGGCGCCCATGATGGCTATATGCCACCGCGTTACCGTGATTGCACTCGACGATCGAGCGGCAAGACGGCTTTGCCGCCGAGGGCTGGCCCACGCGCGTCTTCCGCCGCGTGATGTCAGGATCCCTGGGAAGCACCAATCAGGATCCCGGGGGGCGTCTCCTTGGGCCATGCCAAGGAAACCAGTCTTCCGGGACGCAAGGAGTGATTCCCTCGGCCGACCTCCCTTGCGGTAGCTCGGTTCGGACGTCCACATCTTCCGCTTCCGCTCGGCGCGCGGGGAGAGCGTGGGCGACGCTTCCGGAGCTTTGGCCTCCGCGCAAGGCGGGTAGCTCCGATCTGCTCGGCATGTGAGCAAGCGTGAGCGAACTGCCGGAAAAAGGAGTGCTAATTAGCGAGGGGCCCCTGCTATCCCTACGGCGAGATCACTCAGACAGGGGAGTCCCCCTTCACCAACATCTTAGTACCCGTAATCACTGATAATGCCGCCAGCCAATGTTATCTTCAGGAATGTTTGTAGATGAGACGCGTATTTCCTCACGGCTTGCGTGTCCGGACTACGATGTCATGTAGCAGCTTTGCAAAATTACAAAAGAAAAATAAAATTTGAATACCCAACTTCCAACGCGTCTTCTGTTTTCAACGCAAGCTAAACTATAATGCTCCTCTCAGTTTCTCAAGCTTAGGTTTCTTCGACTCTGCAGCTAAGGTGCATCACCTTTCGGAGCGCTGGTTCCAGTTCGGGATGTTGAAGACGCATTTCCCATACACGAGTTCTACAGCTGTGATCCAGTTGGGGCAGCTTTCTAGACTGTTCTGAAGCGAGACATTCAAATACAGTAAGTAATAAACCAGACACAGGCGGAGTGCTTCATCCGTGTCCATACTCATCCATGCTGGCCCGTCTGCAGGGAACGTTGTGTGAAAGAGACAGGGCGATGAAAATCCAATACGCCCAATTTTCCGCCTTATGGAGCAGCAGTGCTACAACTCGAGTCTTTGGAGGCGTTCCGCGGAAATGCGCGACGGCTTCGACCTGACAACTTTTCTGCGGATCTGTAGTAGGGTTTTCATTCTCTTCATTTTTTCTTGTTGCCTGGTCATTTATTCAATGAGAAATGAATCCCTACTCACCATTTTGTTTTTTAGGATAGCTGGAGGTATATGTAAGCCTCATTATTGAGAGATCGCTAAATGTGGTCGCATATTCCTGGTTCAACTAGCGGTGTTTGAGTGGAGCTTAAGCTCGCCAGTTTTAAAACAATGAGAACGCGTAAACACAGTGTAGTTTCAAAGGCTGCGTAAAGTAACCTGGCCTTGTCAAAAAAACAATGACGGTAGGAGGGAGCCTTGCCTACCCCACCGAAGCAACTCAGTAAAATAGGGTTCAATAAAAGTTGTCTTCAACAATGTCAAAAGAAAGTATACAACAAATAATTAAACAAAAAACCGTCAATAATGGAAGAGTCTCTCATAAGGAAAAGAGTGAAGATAACTTGGGATAGTGGCAAGTAGAGTGCTCTGGACCTTCAACGCCACGAAATTCAGAACAGCCTATTATTGAGCTGTTAGAATATGCCAGATTTTTATCAGACTACCGTTTGCTTTTTTGGCGAAATACCGGCCTAGTCACGTGCATGCAAACACGTACAAAGGCGACTGCTGTTTAGTTCATTGGACTTATCCTAACTTTCGCTTCAAGGATCAAGTAACAGCAGATTTTTGAAGGACGGAGGTGAGATTGTGCTAGAAAAACTAGCCACCCTGTATACGCAGCGCCTTGTGACCTCGAGAGTACCAGAAGCTTGGAAGAACGCTAACATTATCTTAATTCATAAGAAAGGAGACGTCAAGGATTTGAAAAATTACAGTCCGATCAGCTTACTGTCGGTTGCCTACAAGGTATTTACTAAGATAATCACCAATAGAGTGAGGACAACCTTAGACTTCAGTCAACCAAATGATCAGGCAGGCTTTCGTAAAGGATACTCGACAAAAGCCTACATTCACACGATCCCTCAGGTGATAGCGAAATGCGCACAATATAACCAACCCTTATATAAAGCCTTCATTGATTACGAGAAAGCATCTGACTCAGTGGAAACCTCAGCTGTCACGCAGCCATTGCGGAATCAGGGTGTGGAATAGTGTTATGTGAAAATGTTGGAAGATATTTCTAACGCTTGCACAGCTACTATAGTTCTCCATAAAGTGAGCAATAAAATTCCAATACGGAAAGTTGTCAGACAGGGAGACACAATCTCGCCAATGCTATTCAGCGCCTGCTTCCAAGAGGTATTCCGGGGCCTGAAATGGGAAGAGTTGGGGATAAGAGTTGCGATTCGCTGATGACATTGCCTTGCTAAGTGACTCAGGATAAGGACTACAAAGCATGATCAATGAGTTAGACAGGCAGAGCACAACGGTGGGGCTAAAGATTAACATGCAGAAAACCAAAGTAATGCTTAACAACCTAGCAAGGGAACAGCAGTACGCAGTTTGTATCGAGGTGCTGGAAGTAGTAAGAGAATATGTCTACTTAGGGCAGGTAGTGACCGCAGGTCCGGATCATGAGAGGGAAATAACTAGAATAAGTATGGGGTTTAACAATACTGCAGATTGGGCGAGTTGGTTAACATACATCTTGCAATATTTTAGCGCGAAGAACACACACAGAAAGAGTAGACGTCGTCTACTCTTTCTGTCCATGTTCTTCGCGCTAAAATATTGCAAGAATGGTGTGGAGGGCATATTTCAGGTTATCTCAGGTCATGAATGGCAGTTTGTCAATTTCCCTGAAGAGAAAATACACAACAGGGGTATCTTACCGGTACTCACCTATGGGGAAGAAACGTGAAGGCTAACGAAGGGGGTTCAGCTTAAGTTAAGGACAACGCAGCGAGCTAGGGAAAGAAAAATGATAGGTGTAACGTTAAGAGATCGGAAGAGGGCAGAGTGGGTGAGGGAACAAACGCGGGTTAATGATATCCTAGTTGAAATCAAGAGAAAGAAATGGGCTGTAATGCGAAGAAAAGATAACCGCTGGTCCTTAAGGGTAACGGAGTGGATTCCAAGAGAAGGCAAACGTAGCAGGGGACGACAGAACGTTAGGTGGGCGGATGAGATGAAGTTTTTTAATTTAATTTCATTTAATGAAGCCTTAAGGGCCCGTGTGCATTACATAAGGCGGGGGCAAGAACAGTGTGTAACAACATATGGTACCAGCTCAACAAAAACAAAAAAGCAATGAAACGAAACAGAGCAAAAATAAAACATTAAAGGAGACAGTAACACAGGGTCTTGAGAAAAAACAGCGCTTGCAGACAAAGGACCAGAACAAGAAGGACACACAACTGCGCTGACTAACAGCTTTTATTTCGGAAGGGGGCCGATCCGCGCCTTTTATACAGAACTAGAGGGAATGATGCGCACGCGCACCGATCAGCAAAGTGGGAGCATGGAAAGAGCCAACACATAGACCAACTATTCTTATCGTCACTGATAACCAACAACGCAGCCAAAACAAGCGAGAGAAGAAAAAAGAAAAAAGAGATAGAAACGACGGGGGAAACAAAGGCAGGGAGCGTAAAGAAACAATTCCAAAAAGTTCTAAAAAGATCCCGAAGAATCCAACAACCAACACGGCAAGCGCTGTCTGCAAGCGCTGTTTTTTCTCAAGATGAATCCCAACCAACTCGCCCAGCAACACACCTTGCTCAAGTAACACAGGATCAGATTATTTGATGAAGCCGAATACATCACGTAAGACACAGGTGATTCGCTAATTCAGTGCGGAAAATTGCTCGATCTGTGCAAGAAGCAGTATTATGAGGCAGGGCATTCCATCGGGCTATTGCATCTGGAAAGAATGAATCATTCATAGCTGACGTGCGGCCTTTCATGGGAACTATTGGATGAGTGTGGTTTAGGCGAGGGGATATTCTTGATGGCGGCTGCAGCAAAGGATGCCTGTTAATAGGGCGGTAGAAAAAGGAATGAAGAAGGCATAGGCGTGATACGATGCGACTTGACTGGAGACCTGGGAGGGAAAGGACTCGTTTTAGTGCAGTGACACTACTATCACGCGAGTACTGTGACAGGATAAACCGTGCAGCTCGATTTTGAACGGCTTCTAATTCATTTGCAAGGTATGCTTGTGAAGGGTTCCAGATGGATGAGGCGTATTCAAGCTTTGGGCGTACGTATGTCTGATAAGCTAGTTGTCTGATTTCAGGGGGTGCTGATGTTAGGTTCCGTCGCAGATAACCAAGAGTGCGTGAGGCCTGGGAGCATATTGAATTAATATGAGTGACCCATGATAAGGATGATGTCAGGTGAACGCCAAGGTATTTGTAAGAGGAAGTTCGGGCAATGGGAGTTGAATTAATATGGTATGTGCAGTTAATAGAGGTTTGTTTACGAGAAAAGGACATGAGTTGGCATTTGTCTAGGTTAAGTGGCATGTGCCAATTTTCACACCATGATGCAATTGTGTCTATATCATTTTGTAGCCTAATGGTGTCTTCAGGGGCGTGGATGATGTTATAAACGACGCTGTCATCCGCAAAAAGTCAAAGTTTGGTTATTGTGTTAGATGGGAGATCATTTATGTAGATTAAGAATAACAACGGTGATAACCCTGCGCCCTGAGGGACACCTGATGTGACGTCAGTATGCGATGTACTGCAACAGTTGGCGAATGTAAATTGCACGCGCCCTTTAAGAAAGTGCTCGAGCCAGATAAGTAATGTTTGCGGGATTCCAAGTAAAGCAAGTTTAGCTAGCAGATGATTATGCGGAACACGGTCGAATGCCTTAGAAAAGTCGAGAAAGATGGCATCAATTTGTAGGCGATTGTCCATGTACTGAAGGATGTCGTGAGTGAATTCGGCGAGCTGTGTTTCGCATGATAGTAGTTTTCGAAAGCCATGTTGGTGCGGGTAAAAGTAATTTAGTGATTCAAGATGAGCGATTAAATTTGATGCTATTACGTGCTCAAGGAGTTTGGACGGGATGCTTGTGAGCGAAATTGGTCGATAGTTGTTTGGTTTTGACCGATCTCCTGATTTGTATATAGGAATTACTTTTGCTTTTTTCCAATCGTGAGGAACTTCGCCGGTACTTAGGGACTGTGAGAACAACAGGTATAGTATTTTACTTGATATTGCGGTAGTATTCTTTAACATTTTGGTGCTAATTTGGTCACATCCAGCTGACGACGATAGTTTGAGGGAGTTAATTAAGTTGGCTATTCCATCGGCATTAATTTCTATTTCTGGCATTGAAGTCACTGGAAAGTCATGCATGGAAGGAACAATAGCGTTAGTGGAAGAAAACACTGATGAAAAATACTTGTTAAGAGCCGTCGCGCATTGTTCTACCTCGACCGGTTGGTCATCATCTCCTGAGAGTTCGAACTGCTTAGTATGGCTTTTGGGGGAGAGAATTCGCCAGAATTTACTTATGTTTGGCTGTAATATTGATAGCAGATCAGAAGAAAAAAATTTCTTTTTAGACGCCTTCAATTCTATAACATAATTATTTGCACTAAGACGGTATCGCTCCCATGCCCTGCAGCTAAAAACTAGTTTCGCGTGCCTTTAGTGCCGTTTTTTCTTATTAAGGAGGCTTTTAAGACGGTTGTTGAACCATTGGTTGTTTAAATCAGTCTTTTAAGGACGGTGGGATTGTAAGAAGCTTGTAAATTAAGCATCATGTTTTTATATAATTCCCAATTCGTGTTAACAGAGCGAGATGAGTATATAGTACTAATGTGTTCATAAAACTGTTCAAGTTCCCGGTTAATTGCTTCAAAGTCCGCTCTCTTATAATCAGTGATAAGCTTTTGGGTAGGGGATCTCTTTTTGATAGGTAATGAGATGCATATATGAAGGAGGCTATGATCGCTGAAGCCCGGTAATATGTTTATGCTTTAATGTCGTCTGGATTAGATGTCAGTAAAAGATCCAGTGTATTGTCGCCTCTTGTTGGGCATGTTATTACCTCATGTAAGTTGAAATCTAGAACTAAATCAAGGAACTGTTTTGCTTCGTTTGATTGTGATTTGTGAGGTTCTGATAGCAGAGAAGTTTTCGGTTCTGATAGATAGAGAAGTTTTCGGGGATGCAGAGGCCGCAACTGGCAAAGGATAGGGTTAATTGGAGAGACATGGGAGAGGCCTTTGCCCTGCAGTGGGTGTAGTCCGGCTGATGATGATGATGAACAACCTTCGCTTCTGCTGGGCTGGCAGTGGTGTTGTGTGTGGGGTGGGGCGGTTATGAGGTGAAGTAAGCCGTAGTAACTGTCTCATGCGCGGTGGACACCCGAACCATGCCGTGAAGGAAGAGATGAAGTTCGGCAATACGGAAACTTGGACGAGTTGGTATGAAAGAACACGAGTGAAAGGTGGGATTGAGAGAGAGAGTAGCCGCAGTAGAGCACTTCGGGTTAGTGTCAGCCACCTGGAGTTATTTACCGCGTAGTGGCGCATGTCATCAGCGTTTATTCTTGTTATTTGTAATAAAAGCTGGCGTACCCTCTGCTTAATTACGCGGCTGTGTAATACCGGTAGTCCAATTGCGAAGCTAAAAGGTAACGCCTGCTCCTCGACAAGAGTGAGCGGAATTTCTCATGACTCAGGCAGAGGAAACCACAGCGATTCTGAAATAGACGCTTCTTTGTGCTTTCCGCCTTAAACGCCATCGTATCAGCGTGCGTCGTTTCCTGTGCCGGCTTCCATTGCGTGATGAACGCGTGGGATGTCGTGCATTCTCCTCACGTCGATAAAAAAAAGAGGACTATTCGGTATCTAAATTTAAAAGAAAGAGGTTAATTTTTCCTGCTCGTTCAAGATGCTGATGATGATGATCCAGCCCTGATCTAGCATCGAAAATTCCTGATATAAGCACTAGCAGTGATCTTCCACGACCAGTTTTAAATTCTTTCGTTCGGCACGAAGTTGAGTTGACTGAAGTGTTATCTGTTGTTATGGATTTAGTAACAAACAAGGCCAGAGGCTTTGATGGCATTATTATGAAGCTAATTAAATAAAATATCAATGTTCTAGGACCCATATTATGCCATATATTCAACCATTCGATACTCAACAGCACTATCCATCATCCTTAAAGATAGGACGTGTTACTCCTGTATTCAAGAACGGCGACTTCTCTGACCCTTCCAGTTACAGACCTATCTCTGTACTTAGTGTCATTATTACCATGTTCTTAAAATTCCTTTACATGCGTATTCATCATTTTATTGAGAAATACAACATTATTTGCCCAGAGCAGCACGGATTTCGCTCAAAGTACTCTACCAGCTCAGCAGTCATCACTCTTACCCAGGCAATTAATAATGCTCTACACAATAACAGACTCGCAGCAGTTATCTTTCTCGACATTAAAAAAGCCTTCGACACAGTTAATCATGACATTATGCTAAATAAACTAAAATATATGGACTTCAAGGTGCTTGACTTTTTCTCTAGCCACCTCACAAACCGCCAACAAATTGTTTCAATTAAATCTTTATTGTCATCCATTCAGCGCCTACACACAGGGGTACCACAGGGGTCTACTCTTGGCCCGCTGCTCTTTTTACTGTACGTAAACGATCTGCCCAAGGTATTAACTTCATCCAAAGTAATCATGTATGCTGATGACACTACCATTGTAGTTACTGCTCACCATACGGTCGAACTCGAAAGCGTAGCAAATACAGAGCTGGGAAAAATGTCTCACTGGTTTCTCACAAACAAATTAACAATTTATGCTAACAAAACTAAATACATATTGTTCCACTCAAAGAAAAAATCAATTCTTTCAACTGATATTACAATAACTATTAACCAGAGCCAGCATGAGCCAAGAAATAGTTTTACTTACCTTGGAGTCACACTGGATAAACATTTACACCCGCAACATCATATTGACGCGACTTGCTCTAAGATGGAATCCGGTTGTTATGCTGTCCTTCAGCCGCGCGAATACTTTGATACCAGTATCCTGGGCGTCGTATACTTCAAATTAGTACATACTCACCTTTCATTGTAGAAGAACTGCAGATTGGGCTAGTTGGTGTAAATTCACAGTGATGGTTCAACAGCGCAAACACACACAGACCAAAAAGGAGACAAGACACACACAGCGCTGAACTTACAACTGACTTTTTATTAGGAAGAAGCATGTCATAATATACACACACGAAAACAACACACATGAAAAAACAGCGCACATGCGCAATGTCAACAATCTCATGGTACTAAAAAAGGTAAAAACCGCTTTAAAAGCACGTGTGTATCCACAGAACCACTATCCACTGTGTTGCATTTTCATTTCCCTTACAGATAATGTTACAGATGGCGCACTCACGCACCCTTTATCTTTCCTGTTAATGTGAAAGGCTTCAGCAATTTCTCTAGTGCGCTGGTCAGAATGACGAAACAACACATCGGTATCACCAAAAAACGGCGTGCAGTTGCATGTGAAACAATGCTTTGCTAAGTTTGTTTCCTTGTTATTTAAAGAATTAGCGTGCTCCATATTGGAGTGCTTGGCGTAAGAATTAGCGTGTTTCATATTGCATCGAGTCGTGGGGCTGGACGTATAGTAATTACCTAGAGCCAACAAAATGTTACAAAAGCGAGCACTTAGAATAACTTCATTTTCTAGCTACACTGTACGCAGCAAGGCACTATTTACTAAACTACGCGTATTACCACTTGATTTACTTCTTGAGGAAGAACTGTTCATTGTGTCCATAAAATAGTAACAAACAACCTCCCGTTTGATATATCAATATTTAACATCCCGCCACATCCAACACGGAACCGCACGTACGGCAATTTTAACTTGCCAGTGAAAAGAAATGCATATGGTGATCGTCTCCTAGAGTTTACAGGCGTAAAAATTTGGAATGACCTACCACATGACCTAAAGACTGCCTACAACTTTTCCTCTGGAATAAAAAACTACAGGCCGCCGCGGTGGCTCAGTGGCTATGGTGCTCGGCTGCTGGCCCGAAAGACGCGGGTTCGATCCTGACCGCGGCGGCTGAATTTCTTTGGAGGAGAAATTCGAGGCCCGTGCACTGTGCGATGTCAGTGCACGTTAAAGAACCCCAGGTGGTCGAAATTTCCGGAGCCCTCCACTACGGCGTCTCTCATAGCCTTAGTCGCTTTGGGACGTTAAACCCCATAAACCAAACCAAACCAAAAAACTACTACCTTAATAAGAATGACACACTTTGAGTTCATACTTTCATTTATTACTACACTTCTTAGATATCTGCCGGATATTATTTGCGTGTAGCCGAATACTGATAACTTGATTTATCTATAGATTTATCTATAGGGCAATGTCATTAGCAATATGGATAAGATAGTTAAAGTAGCCGAAGAATTTTACACAAATCTATACAGTAGCGATTGCAATCAGAATGTCACTGAGAGAGGCAGTGGAACACAGCAATGGGACATCCCGCCAGTAACGAAAGAGGAAGTAAAGAAAGCCTTGGGAGAAATGCAGAGAGGGAAAGCAGCTGGTGAGGATCAGATAACAGCAGATTTGTTGAAGGACGGAGGAGAGATTGTGCTCGAAAAAATAGCCACCCTGTGTACGCAATGCCTTGTGACCTCGAGCGTACATAGAGCTTTTGAAAACGCTAACATTATCTTAATTCTTAAGAAAGGAGACTTCAAGGACTTGAAGAATTACAGACCGATGAGTTTACTGTCTGTTGCCTACAAGGTATTTACTAAGGTAATCGCTAAAAGGGTCAGCACAACCTTAGACATCAATCAACCAAATGACCAGGCAGGCTTTCGTAAAGGATACTCGACAATGGACCATATTCACGCAATCAATCAGATGATAGAGAAATGCGCAGAATATAACCAGCCCTTATATATAGCGTTCATTGAATACGAGAAAGCATTCGACTCAGTAGAATCCTCAGCAGTCATACAGGCATTGCGGAATCAGTGTGTAGAAGAGTGCTATGTGAAAATGTGGGAAGATATTTATAACGTTTGCACGGCTACCATAGTTCTCCATAAAGTCAGCAATAAAATTCCAATAAGGAAAGGTGTCAGGCAGGGAGACGAAATCTTCCCTATGCTATCACTGCCTGTTTACAGGAGGTATTCCGGGGCCTGAAATGGGAACAGTTGGGGATAAGAGTTAATGGAGAATACCCAAGTAATTTGTGATTCGCTGATGACATTGCCTTGCTAAGTCACTCAGAACATGAACTGCAAAGCATGATCAATGAATTAGACAGGCAGAGCAGAACGGTGGGGCTAAAAATTAACATGCAAAAATCCAAAGTAATGTTCAACAGCCTGGCAAGGGAACAGCAGTTCGCAGTTGGTAGCCAGGTGCTGGAAGTAGTAAGAGAATATGTCTATTTAGGGCAGGTAGTGACAGCTGATCCAGATAATGAGAGGGAAATAACTAGAAGAATAAGAATTTGGTGGAGCGCATATGGCAGGTTATCTCAGATCATGAATGGCAGTGTACCAATATCCCTCAAGAGAAAAGTATACAACAGCTGTATCTTACCGGTACTCACCTATGGGGCAGAAACGTGGAGGCTAACAAAGAGGGTTCAGTTTAAGTTAAGTACAACGCAGCGAGCTATGGAAAGAAAAATGATAGGTGTAACGTTAAGAGATCGGAAGAGGGCAGAGTGGGTGAGGGAACAAACGCGGGTTAATGATATCCTAGTTGAAATCAAGAGAAAGAAATGGGCTTGGGCAGGGCATGTAATGCGAAGGCAAGATAACCGCTTCTCCTTAAGGGTAACGGAGTGGATTCCAGGAGAAGGCAAACGTAGCAGGGGGCGGCAGAAAATTAGGTGGGCGGATGAGATTAAGAAATTTGCGGGAATATTGTGGCCTTAACACTTCTTCTTGGGCGAGTTGGTGCATAGTTGAATTGAATAATATAGCGCCAGAGCATGCAAACCACGAAAAGACAAGGACGAGACACAAAGCGCTAACTCACAACTAATTTTATTGAAACCAGGCAGCGCCTTTATATGGCGAAGTTTCACTGAAAAAGAAGGAGGAGGGCAGGAAAGGTAAAGATATCGAAGCGACCATCACAGCGAGCACACATGAGCAAGCGGTAACCAAAACAAAAACAAAAAAGTTAACAAAGATTATTTAAGGGCGGCATCTAAGAATTCCAACACGGACGAAAAAATTCAAACAGATTGGGAGCTGACACACCTATTGCCAAGTTTCCTTATGTGAAAAGCCTCCAGACATTCACGTGCCTTCTTATCTGCGCTTTTGCGAAGAATCTTAGTCTGACTCAATCGTGCCTCGCATCCGTCCCAACCCATAATATGCGCTACCAAATGGGCATATGTATCCTTTAAATCTGATAAATTTCGGGCATGTTCCCCCAAGCGCTCGTTGATGCAGCGCCCAGTCTGGCCAACATAGGTCTTCCCACACGTTAGGGGGATAGCATAGACCACTCCTGCGGAACACATGATGAATGGAGAGTCGTGCCTTATCTGGCAACCCCGCTTTCTTGAGCTAGCTTGTTGGGGGCGGAAAAAACGACACTCACCCCATGCCTGTTGGCCACTTTCTTCAAGTTGTGAGCAGTTTTGTGCAAGTATCAGGTGAGCCGGCTTTCGGCGGCTGCGTTCCCCTGCTCAGTGTTGACTGCTGTCTGCGTGACCCTTCTAAAAAAACTTAAGCAAGGAACACGAAGAAACTCCGGAGAGGACCGTTGCAGGTCACAGAAGCCGTTGGTGGTGCCTTACTTGCACAAAACTGCTCACAACTTGAAGAAAGTGGCCAACAGGCATGGGGTGAGTGTCGTTTTTTCCGCCCCCAACAAGCTGAAAAAGCTGTGCCCCCGTATTTGCAGCTCAAGAAAGCGGGGTTGCCAGATAAGGAACGACTCTCCATTCATCATGTGTTCCGCAGGTGTGGTCTATGTTATCCCCTTAACGTGTGGGAAGACCTATGTTGGCCAGACTGGGCGCTGCATCAACGAGCGCTTGGGGGAACATGACCGAAATTTATCAGATTTAAAGGATAAATATGCACATTTGGTAGCGCATATTATGGGTTGCGACGGATGCGAGGCACGATTGAGTCAGACTAAGATTCTTGGCAAAAGCGCAGATAAAAAGGCACGTGAATGTCTGGAGGCTTTTCACGTATGGAAACTTGGCAATAGGTGTGTCATCACCGCATCTGTCTCACTATTTTCGTCCGTGTTCTAATTCTTAGATGCCGCCCTTAAATAATCTTTGTTAACTTTTTTGTTTTTGTTTTGGTTACCGCTTGCTCATGTGTGCTCGCTGTGATGGTCGCTTCGATATCTTTACCTTTCCTGCCCTCCTCCTACTTTTTCAGTGAAACTTCGCCATATAAAGGCGCTGCCTGGTGTCAATAAAATTAGTTGTGAGTTAGGGCTTTGTCTCTCGTCCTTGTCTTTTCTTGGTTTGTATGCTCTGGCGCTATTTTCTTCAATTCAAATATGGTGGCCGCGGCTGGCAAAGGACAGGGTTAATCGGAGAGACATGGGAGAGGCCTTTGCCCTGCAGTGGGTGTAGTCAGGCTGATGATGATGATGATGAAGGAAACACGGGCTAACAGGGGGCGAGAGGTTGGTCTTTTTGGGTGCAAATTAACTGACCTGCCACTGGCATTCGTCCTTTTCGGGACTAACTGCAAAGCGTGTAAATGTTGGTGCCCTTGGAAAGGATGCAACAGTTAGTCCCCGGGAGCAGACGTTTAAGGAAAAAATGCAAACGACGCGTGATTTCCAGCGTAATTTAGAGCGGGATAGTTTCCGACAGAACCTGACACAAATAACAACGATAACGGAAGCAGATATAAAGATACATGAGAACACGAAGATTCGAACCGACAACCTTTGGATTATGAGCCGAGCGCTGATATGCCTACACCACCAGAGAAGACGTTCGAAGGGAGAAAATAAAAGCCTTATATACGAAACACACACATTGTGTCTGTACGGTTCAAATTGTTATCAAACGTATCGCTGTTTAAAGCACAGCATGGAGATCTTGGTGTTATGTGCTTTTGCAACAACCTGCGGTAAGCTTTAATGCGCACGCACAACGGTCCAAAACGTGTTGTGGCCAAAAAAGAAGCGCTGAACTGTGTATACATTACGGCTGGTACTTCACAGCCACAACTGTTGTTTTCTTTTCATTTCTTTTTTTTTTTGCGTATAAGGTGGTCTTATTTCTTGCAATCGGCAGCTGCACATTACAGCCTGTTGAAAACAAATATAGAAGGCGATGGTTCACTTCGTTTTTTGGTACTGGCGGACTGCGGTAACAGGGAATTGGCTGCTTGCCACTCACCGATTCGCCAAGTGTCGCCGATACTTACACAGCGTCCCATACGCTCGTGAACAAATGGCAACGATATGAAAAAACGTGTACTTGCTCAACCCTAACCTTTACAACTCACATTCGACACGTATTGAAGCTCGTAGTATTTGTTTATGCACTTGCACAGCTGCCGGCCGTTTAGGTTGCACGAAGCCTTTTTCTCACGCAAAAGGGTATCCGCTTCGTCACAGGCTGCGGAAGTGCTCTCACTGGCCTTAGACCACGCCCTGCGCTTCAAAAATCGAGTACTATTGCAGTCGTGGATTTTCGCGTGCTGCGATTCGCCCCCCGCTAGTCTCTTTCTCGGCAGTTAGTCAGTTGAGTTTGCGCACTGCGCGCATGTGTGGCAGGAAGAGTGCCGTGTGAAAATTTAGGGACTAACGGGGCGCTTTGAGGACTACTCCGCCCTGGGCCGGTTTTTTTCTTGACCCATAACCGTTTTCAATGGGTCCGAGCAGTGTTTGCGTATATTTGTATAGCAACAAAGAGCATTAAATACATGAAAAAAACTTCGCACGTACAACTTGCCGCGTGCTGTAGCGTTTGGACCAACTACAGCTAAGATTAAAACTGATGGAGATGGCGATACTCAAAGCATAGCGCGAAAGACTGGCAGTTTCAATTGCGAAGATAAGGATTTTTGCGTTTATTCAGGTGCTGGCCATCTATACTCCGCCTGGTAATGGATGTACAAAGCGTTGCAATTCTTATATATATATATATATATATATATATATATATATATATATATATATATTGAAAGGGGGTTCGCGTACTAGTGAACTCGGCGGTTCAGTTAACCAAACAGCTGAGCGGACGGCAGCAAAATCAGTCAGTCTAGAGAGCCAGAGAGCTGGAGCCGCGCGCCGGCACTTCGTCGTCAAGTTCTTCGTCTGCCAACGAGGCAACATGAGGCGCGTTCATTGTAATTCACTACAATGGCCCCGGGATGGAAGACGAGCCCTGGCGACCTATGGTGATGGCAAGAGGAGCGGGTCGTATTAAGTCTTGAGGCTACTGACGTGGACAAGTTCACGGCCGCGACGACGCATGTCCGAAGAGGGTGTAAGCGGCTCTAGAATGTAATTAACAGGGGATGTTGATTCGACGACGCGGTAAGGGCTATGATGTTCTCTACGAAATTTCGAGGGCTGTCCTGGAGTAGTGGAGGGGACTCGAAGCCAAAGTAATGAACCCGGAGAGAAAACATGCGGGGTTTGATGGGCACCGTGTTCATGCTTTCGGCGACCTTGGGAGTCCGAGGTGAAAGAACGGGCCAGATGGCGACATTCCTCGGCGTGCTTGGCGAGTTCGGAAAGGGGCATGAATTCGGAGGCGTCCGTAGTGTACGGCAAAAACGTGTCCATTGTGGAGGATGGCTCACGGCCTTACAGCAGGTAGAAAGGGGAAAATCCTTTGGTTGACTGGGTGGCGGTATTGTATGCGTACGTCACAAAAGGCAGGGCAGCGTCCCAGTTATACTGATCTGACGAGACGTACATGGTGCGCATATCGGCGAGAGTGCGATTAAAGCGCTCAGTCAGCCCGTTAGTTTTAGGGTGGTAGGCACTGGTGGTCCGATGAAAGATACGACACACTTTGAGGAGGGCTTCTACCACGTCCGAAAGAAAGACACGGCCTCGATCACTGAGCAACTCGCGCGACGCACCATGGCGAAGAACAAAATTGTGCAGCAGGAAGTGGGCAACGTCGCGAGCAGTGGCAGCGGGTAGTGCGGCGGTCTCTGCATATCGGGTTAGGTGGTCGACGCCAACAATTATCCAGCGGTTCCCTGATACATGTGTAGGGCAGCGGGCCGTAGAGGTCGACGCCAACAGGATCGAATGGGCGAGCCGGGCACGGCAATGGCTGCAAGGGGCCGCTCGTACGGGGACCCTTGTACGGGGGATAAGGAAGGAATGTATAGGTGTCGAAAGTCGTTGTGAATCTTAATCGAGAGATAAGGCAGTTGGGCCTCGAGAAAGGCTTTGAGGTGGTAGACATAAACTAGGAAGTGCACAGAGCAGGTTCGGGCAGAGACTTTGGACGATATGGCATCCATTTCAGTGGAAGGGTAGGAGAAGAGATAGGCGGGCGCCTGGGAGGCCGAGCGGTAGCTTTTTAGGGGTCCACGGTGTCTCAGGGCGTAGGGGTAGGTAGAAGCCATGTAGTAAATGTAACAATGGCGGCTGAGCCCAACAAAATGGCCACTAGGAGGCCCAGAAAGAAAACTACGAAAAATAAATTCAACGCCAGGATCAGTTACATAAACATGCAAGGGGGTAGAAAGAGAGCGATATGGCTAGAAATAGAACAGCAGTTAAAGGACGAAGCAGTAGGTGTGTACGCTCTATGCGAGACACATCTGAGGGATCTAGAAGACCCACCTTTAATCGATGGCTATATCTGGGAAGGGTGCAACAGAACAACAACGGAGAAGAAGGGAGGAGGAGTAGGTATGCTGATATTTCAAGGAACAAATTGGCAAAGAATAAAATCAACTTGCAAAGAACATGTCTGGGTATAAGGTACAATTGCTGGCAAAAGGACATGGCTAGGGGTAGTTTATTTAGGGACCGGGGACAATGACAGGCAAGAAAACAAGGATCTAGTTAAGTGCCTCAATGACAATATAAAGCAGATTGGAGACGGTGTCGATATTATTTTGCTTGGAGACATGAACGGCCACATCGAGGATCTGGATGGACACACAGATTGTAACGGGAAGTTAATGCTAGACTTGTGTGAGCGGCACAACCTAGTTATTGTCAACAGAGAAACTAAATGTGAGGGTCAAATCACGTGGGAATCCCGTAACAGGCAAACAACCATTGACTACTGTCTAATGTCGCAGGGCATCTATAGCAAGCTCGCAATAATGGAAATAGACGAGGAGGGGAAGTACAGCCTAGGAAGTGATCATAAACGTATTAGTGTACAGTTGGGAGCCCTAGTCAAAAGAGAAATGCAACGAAGTCAAAAAGACAACGCGAAATTAAACGATGAACAAATAGCGCTAATATCAGCCGAAATAGAAGAAGTAATCGAGAAACGCCCCATGGAAAAGTGGGATTATAATCAGTTAGAACTGCTCATCGCTACAAAAATGAAACAAGTGAAAGGAGTAAACCGCTGGAGAGGAAAGAGGAAGCCACGAAGCTGGTGGAATATGGAAATTAAGGAGGCCATCGAACAACGACGGGTGGCTTCAAGGGAACACAGAGAAGCAAAGAAGGCGCAGTTATCTGAAGAGGAAATAGGCGAAAAATGGGAATATTATCGACAAAAGAAACAGCACGTTCAGGTCCTAGTCCAGGCTAAAATGAAGCAGTCCTCTGATAAATGGCTGGCTGAAGTTCGCGAGGCAAATAAAGGGGGGCCAAGAAAATTCTGGAACCATATAAGCTGGTTGGGAAAAACAAATAAAAGAACGCAGGAACAGATTATAGATGCTGAGGGAAAATGTTTAGAGGGAGAGGATGCTGTGAACTACATTACATCATTTATAGCTGCGTCTTTTAGCAACGACAATGGGGTAATCTCCCCAAGTGAGGCGGCAACACAGGACAGCAAAATAGAGAACAGCTTAGAACTGACTAGTCTTAACTGGGAAAAGGCGGAAGCGAATATTCCTAAAACCACATCCGCAGGGATAGACGAAATTCCAATTAAGCTGATTGATGAACTTGGCCCAAGAAGCAAGGAAGCGCTGATAAAAGCATTGGAGACAGTCATAACAAATCAGCAAATTCCGCACAGCTGGAGACAGAGTAAAATGAATTTGATTTATAAAGGGAAAGGAGATAAGATGAACATCAAATCCTACCGTCTGATTACGATAACGTCTGTTATGTACAGGCTGGCAATGCAGGCGGTGAAATTAAAAATGCAGGCATGGGTAGAAGGTAATCGGATACTCGGAGAACTTCAGAATGGGTTCAGATGGGTAGGCGTTTAGATGATAGCCTGTTCGCGCTTACCCAATGCATAGAAATAGCTAAGGCGGAAAACAGACCTCTGTTTTTAGCCTTTCTGGATATAAGCGGTGCATACGATAACGTGAACAGGGAACTCCTGTGGAGCATATTGAAAGATTTAGGTATCGGTCATGAGGTAATTGATTTTCTACAGGAAATCTACCGAGATAATGAAGTTGAAGTTACATGGGAAGGGAAAAAAAGTACCACAACTGTGGGGGTGCACAAAAGATTAAGGCAAGGTTGACCTCTATCACCGCTGCTCTTCATGCTTTACGTGATAAATGCGGACAGAAGGCTAGAAGAAAGTAATCTAGGTTATAATCTGTCGTACAGATTAGGCGGAAATGTAGTCGAGCAGCGACTCCCGGGTTTAATGTATGCGGACGATATTGCACTGTTAGCAGATAGCCAGGAAGATTTACAAACTTTGGTTAATTGCTGTGGAGACGAAGGAGACGCTCTAGGATTCAGTTTTAGCGTAAGTAAATCAGGTGTGATGATTTTTATCGATACAACTGACCATGTGCTTACAATACAAGGCCACGAAATACCCAAAGTGGCCGAATACAAATACCTCGGGATATGGCTAAACGAAGGGCAGATATACACGGAAAAGCACGAACAGGCTCTTAGGGCAAAAGGACGAAGGGACGCCGGGATAATGAAACATAGGGCATTATGGGGGTACAACAAATATGAAGTACTAAGAGGTATTTGGAAAGGAATAATGGTGCCGGGACTTACTTTCGGCAATGCGGTTCTGTGCTTAAGGGCAGAAGTTCAGTCGAGATTATACGTAAATCAGACAGCTGTTGGAAGATTAGCATTAGGTGCCCACGGCGAAACCACAAAACGAGGCAGTACAAGGGGATATGGGCTGGGCATCGTTCGAAGCACGGGAAGCTAAGAGTAAAAGTTAGGAGGGTAGCTGTGTAGGCCAGTTGGTGAGACATGAAGGCGCTAGACACCGCACCCATCCATCCATCCATGTTATCCATCCATCCATCCAGGTTATTAGGCAAGCCATGCACTCTCGTGCATGCGCATGATTCAGGTGAAATGGCGACCGCGTTTTTGGGAACCCACAGCGGGGCCCCGCGTCTCTGTCGCAAACGGCGCCGCAGTGGAGTACACATTGGCGCACTCGAAAGCTACAGAGTCGGTGTCGCTCTCCGACCGCTTCTGGAAATAGGCGTTGACAATGAATCAAGGAAAGGTAGGCTAACCATTGTCAACCATTTTGTGCCATTGCCAAGTGCCACTTTGTTTTTTTTTTTTACATGGGGAGGGCAGGCCTCTGTCAGGCGCTACTAGGCGCCTTTAGCTTGCTCTCCCTTGTTTGCAGTCTCTGTACTGGCCAAACAAACCCAATAAATGACATGATACGAAATGAAAAGTCTTATCCGTGTTGCGAAACACGTATCACATTCCTTTTGATTTAGCATTTGAAATCTAAGGTAGCAAATGCTACCATTTCCTAACAACTCATAACAATTCCGAGTTCTTCGCAATTGTTATACGAGTATAACAATTCCGAGTTCTTCACAACAGCGAAAATGTAGGAGTTGGTAGCATTTGCTACCTTAGATTTCAAATGCTAAATCAAAAGGAATGTGATACGTGTTTCGCAACACGGATAAGACTTTTCGCCTACCTTTCCTTGATGTCGTCTTCTTTCTATGTCCCGTGTCCGCTGCGGTGTCTAGCGCCTTTAAGAGTAAAAGACTATA